>NW_027189413.1:0-51161 GCF_040958095.1 Procambarus clarkii | reverse complement strand
AGGCTGAAGAGAGTTATGCAGAGGCTCAAGAGAATGATGTAGAGGCTTAAGAGAGGGATGCAGAGGCTCAGGAGAATAATGCAGAGGCTCAAGGGAGTGATGCAGACGATCAAGAGAGGGATGCAGAGGCTTAAGAGAGTGATGCAGAGGTTCAAGAGAGTGATGTAGAGACTCAAGAGAGTGATGCAGAGGTTCAAGAGAGTGATGCAGACGCTGAGGAGAGTGATGCAGACGCTGAGGAGAGTGATGCAGAGGCTCAAGAGAGTGATGCATAGGATAAAGAGAGTGATGCAGAGGGTCTAGAGAGTGATGCAGAGGCTCAAGAGAGTGATGCAGAGGCTCAAGAGAGTGATGCAGAGGAGTATGAGCATGGTGCAGAGGAGTATGAGCATGATGCAGAGGCCCGAGAGAGTGATGCAGAGGCCTCAAGCGAGGGATTCAGAGGCTGAAGAGAGTGATGCAGAGGCTCAAGAGAGTGATTCAGAGGCTTACGAGAGTGATGCCGAGGCTTAAGAAACGGATGCAGAGGCTCAAGAGAGGGATGCAGAGGCTCAAGAGAGAGATGAAGAGGCTCAAGAGAGGGATGCAGAGGCTCAAGTGAGGGATGCAGAGGCACAAGAGAAAGATGCAGAGGCTCAAGAGAGGGATGCAGAGGCTAAAGAGAGTGATGCAGAGGCTCAAGAGAGTTCTGCAGAGGCTCAAGAGAGTGATGCATAGGCTTACGAGAGTGATGCAGATGATCAAGAGAGTGATGCAGAGGCTTACGAGAGTGATGCAGAGGCTGAAGAGAGTGATGCATAGGCTCAAGAGAGTAATGCAGAGTCTCAAGAGAGGGATGCAGAGGCTCAAGAGAGGGAAGCAGAGGCTCAAGTGAGGGATGCAGAGGCTCAAGAGAGTGATGCAGAGGCTCAAGAGAGTGATGCATAGGCTCAAGGGAGTGATGTAGATGCTTAAGAGAGGGATGCTGAGGCTCAAGAGAAGGATGTAGAGGCTCAAGAGAGTAATGCAGAAGCTCAAGAGAGTGATGCAGAGGCTCAAGAGAGGGATGCAGAGACTTAAGAGAGTGATGCAGAGGTTTAAGGGAGGGATGCAGAGGCTCAAGAGAGGGATGCAGAGGTTCAAGAGAGGGATGCAGAGGCTCAAGAGAGGGAAGCAGAGGCTCAAGTGAGGGGATGCAGAGGCACAAGAGAGGAATGCAGAGGCTCTTGAGAGTGATGCAAACGCTCAAGAGAGGGATGCAGGAGTTCAAGAGAGGGATGCAGAGGCTCAAGAGAGTGATGCAGAGGCTTAAGAGAGGGATGCAGAGGCTAAGTGAGTGAAGCAGAGCCTTAGGAGAGGGATGCAGAGGCACAAGAAAATGATGAAGAGGCTCAAGAGAGTGCTGCTGAGGCTCAGGAGAGGGGTGCTGAGGCTCCAGAGAGGGATGCAGAGGCTCCAGAGAGTGATGCAGAGGCTGAAGTGAGAGATGCAGAGGCTTAAGAGAGTGACGGAGAGGCTCAAGAGAGTGATGCAGAGGCTTAAGAGAGTGACTCAGAAGCTCAAGAGAGTTATGCAGAGGCTCAAGAGAATGATGTAGAGGCTTAAGAGAAGGATGCAGAGGCTCAAGAGAATGATGCAGAGGCTCAAGGGAGTGATGCAGAGGCTTAAGAGAGTGAAGCAGAGGCTGAAGAGAGTGATGCAGAGGCTTAAGAGAGTGATGCAGACGATAAAGAGAGGGAATCAGAGGCTTAAGAGAGTGTCGCAGAGGCTTACTAGAGTGTTGCAGAGGCTCAAAAGAGGGATACAGAGGCTCATGAGAGTGATGCAGAGGCTCAAGAGAGGGATGCATAGGCTTAAGAGTGTTATGCAGAGGCTCATGAGAGTGATGCAGAGGGTTAGGAGAATGATGCAGAGGCTCAAGAGAGTGATGCAGAGGCTTAAGAGAGGGTTGCAGAGGGTCAAGAAAGGGATGCAGAGGCTCGTCAGAGTGATGCAGAGGCTCAAGAGCGGGATGCATAGGCTTGGGAGAGTGATGCAAAGGCTCACGAGTGGGATGCCGAGGCTCATGAGAGGGATGCAGAGGCTCAAGAGAGTGATGCAGAGGCTTAAGAGACGGATGCAGAGGCTCATGAGAGGGATGCAGAGGCTCAAGTGAGGGATGCAGAGGCACAAGAGAGGGACGCAGAGGCTCTTGGAAGTGATGCAGAGGCTCCAGAGAGGGATGCAGAGGCTTAAGAGAGTGATGCAAAGGCTCAAGAGAGGGATGCAGAGCCTTAAGAGAGGGATGCAGAGGCTCAAGAGAGGGATGCAGAGGCTTAAGAGAGTGATGCAAAGGCTCAAGAGAGGGATGCAGAGGCTCATGAGAGGGATGCAGAGGCTCAAGAGATGGATGCAGGAGCTCAAGAGAGAGATGCAGAGGCTCAAGAGAGTGATTCAGAGGCTTACGAGAGTGATGCAGAGGCTCAAGAGAGTGATTCAGAGGCCTACGAGAGTGATGCAGAGGCTTAAGAGAGTGATGCAGAGGCTTAAAAGGCGGATGAAGAGGCTCATGAGTGGGATGCAGAGGCTAAAGTGAGGGATGCAGAGGCACAAGAGAGGGACGCAGAGGCTCTTGAGAGTAATGCAGAGGCTCCAGAGAGGGATGCAGAGGCTTAAGAGAGTGATGCAATGGCTCAAGAGAGGGATGCAGAGGCTTAAGAGAGGGATGCAGAGGCTAAAGAGAGGGATGCAGAGGCTAAAGAGAGGGATGCAGAGGCTTAAGAGAGTGATGCAAAGGCTCAAGAGAGGGATGCAGAGGCTCATGAGAGGGATACAGGAGTTTAAGAGTGGGATGCAGAGGCTCAAGAGAGTGATGCAGACGCTTAAGAGAGGGATGCAGAGGGTCAAGAGAGTGATGGTGAGGCTCAAGAGAATGAAGAGAGGCTCAAGAGAGTGCTGCAGAGGCTCAAGAGAGGGATGCTGAGGCTCCATAGAGGGATGCAGAGGGTGAAGAGAGAGATGCAGAGGCTTAAGAGAGGGATTCAGAGGCTCAAGAGATTGATGCATAGGCTGAAGAGAATGATGTAGAGGCTTAAGAGAGGGATGCAGAGGCTCAAGAGAATGATGCAGAGGCTCAAGAGAGTGATGCAGAGGATCAAGAGAGGGATGCTAAGGCTCCAGAGAAAATAAATAAAATGATGCAAACACATAATTGATTAGAAATTAACCTTAAATACTTCATTTTCAATCAACTATTTGTTTCTCGTTAAAATACTGAGTAAGATATTGAAATGGGAGAAGTTCTGTTTTTATTGCATATATCGACGTTTCAGCCAGATTAGAGCGGTTTTACGTGTACAGCTTCCATCGGTAATATAAACGGAAAATCAGGAACATTTTAGTTAATTCTAATGAAAACACATTGATTTTTATCATTTGTATTGGAAACAACATTGACATATGTTTTTTTTGGATCTAAATAATACGAAACCTCGCTCTATGATTTGAAGTTAAAGTCCTCAAATATGGTAAAATAGTGACTTTTTTCACGTTTTTTATTTAGTGTGATTTTACGTAAATACATTCGTTTTTACCAATTATTCGATACTACTTCATGTTTTCCCACGATATGTGATTTGGCCTTCATATCTCAGAATTTCGCAAATTTTGAATTTTTATCAAGTTTCTTGCATTTTGTTTTGTACTAAAAATCATCGAATTTTGCAATATTTTGACGTTTATCATCCCCATTTCCTTTATGTGATTTAAACAAAATATCATCGAATATGGCATTATTTGTCGTTTTTCCACGTTTTTGTGAATTTTCAGCTTTTTAGTATTAATTCATTAAATATACAATAAAAATGATGCAAATACATAATTGATTAGATAATAACCTTAAATACTTTATTTTCAATCATCTATTTGTTTGTCGTTAAAGTACTGAGTAAGATATTGAAAAGGGGAGAAGTTCGGTTTTTATTGCATAGATCGACTTTTCAGCCGGAATAGAGTGGTTATACGTGTACATCTTCCATCGGTAATATAAACTGAAAATCAGGAACATTTTAGTTAATTCTAATGAAAACACTTTGATTTTTATCATTTGTATTGGAAACAACATTTTCATATGTCTTTTCTTGGATCTATATAATACGAAACCTCGCTCTATGATTCGAAGTTAAAATCATCAAATTTGGTATAATAGTGACTTTTTCAACGTTTCATCATTTAGTTGATATTACGTAAATATATTCATTTTTTTACCCATATTTCGATACTATTTCATGTAGTATCACGATATGTGATTTAGCCTTCAAATCTCAGAATTCGCATAATATTGCATTTTAAGCAAGTTTTCTTGCATTTTGTTTCGTACCTAAAATCATCGAATTTAGTAATATTTTGACGATTATCATCCCCCCCCTTTTCCTTTTATGTGATATAAACAAATATCATCGAATTAGGCAATATTTTGCCGTTTTTCCACGTTTTTGTGAATTTTCAGTTTATTGTTATTAATTCAATAAATATGCAATAAAAATGATGCAAACACATAATTGATTAGATAATAACCTTAAATACTTCATTTTCAATCATCTATTTGTTTGTCGTTAAATACTGAGTAAGATATTGGAAAGGGGAGAAGTTCGGTTTTTATTGCATATATCGATTTTTCAGCGGAATAGAGCGGGTTTTTCGTTTGTACATCTTCCATCGGTAATATAAACGGAAAATCAGGAACATTTTAGTTAATTCTAATGAAAACACATTGATTTTTATCATTGTATTGGAAACAACATTGTCATATGTCTTTTCTTGGATTCTAAATAATACGAAACCTCGCCTCATGATTCGAAGTTAAAATCCTCATATTTGGTATAATAGTGACTTTTTTCACGTTTTTCATGTAGTTTGATATTACGTAAATATATTCATTTTTTACCAATATTTCGATACTATTTCATATAGTATCACGATATGTGATTTGGCCTTCAAATCTCAGAATTTCGCATAATATTGCATTTTAAGCAAGTTTTCTTGCATTTTGTTTCGTACGAAAAATCATCGAATATAGCAATATTTTCACGTTTATCATACCCTTTTCGTTTATGTGATTTAAACAAAGTATCATCGATATAAGCAAGATTTTACCGTTCTTCCACGTTTTTGTGAATTTTCCGTTTATTGTTATTAATTCCTTAATCTAAGATAAAAATGATGCAAACACATAATTGATTCGAAATTAACCTTAAATACTTAATTTTCAATCAACTATTTGTTTCTCGTTAAAATACCGAGTAAGATATTAAAAGGGGAGAAGTTCTGTTTTTATTGCATATATGGACGTTCAGCCGGATTAGAGCGGTTTTACGTGTACATCTTCCATCGGTAATATAAACGGGAAATCTGGAACATTCTTTAGTTAATTCTAATGAAAACACATGATTTTTATCATTTGTATTGGAAACAAACATTGTCATGTCTTTTTTTGGATCTAAATAATACGAAACCTCGCCTCTATGATTTGAAGGTAAAATCCTCAAATATGGTAAAATAGTGACTTTTTTCTCGTTTTTTATGTAGTATGATTTACGTAAATATATTCGTTTTTACCAATTATTCGATACTTCATGTTTTCTCACGATATGTGATTTGGCCTTCATATCTCAGAATTTCGCAAATTTTGCATTTTATAAAGTTTCTTGCAATTTGTTTTGTACAAAAAATCATCGAATTTTGCAATAATTTGACGTTAATCATCCCCACTTCCTTTGTGATTTAAACAAAAAATCATCGAATTAGGCAATATTTGCGTTTTTCAACGATTTTGTGAATTTTTGTAGTTTATTAGTATTAATTCATTATATATACAATAAATGAAGCAAACACATAATTGATTAGATAATAACCTTAAATACTTTATTTTCAATCATCTATTTGTTTCTCGTTAAAATACTGAGTAAGATATTGAAAAAGGGAGAAGTTTGGTTTTCTCTTGCATATATCGACTTTTCACCCGGAATAGAGCGGTTTTACGTGTACATCTTCCATCGGTAATATAAACGGAAAATCAGGAACATTTTAGTTAATTCTAATGAAAACACATTCATTTTTATCATTTGTATTGGAAACAACATTGTCATATGTCTTTTCTTGGATCTAATTAATACGAAACCTCGCTTCATGATTCGAAGTAAAAATCCTCAAATTTGGTATAATAGTGACTTTTTCACGTTTTTTCAAATAGTTTGATATTACGTAAATTATATTCATTTTTACCAATATTTCGATACTATTTCATATAGTATCACGATATGTGATTTGGCCTTCAAATCTCAGAATTTCGCATAATATTGCATTTTAAGCAAGTTTTCTTGCATTTTTGTTTCGTACGAAAAATCATCGAATTTAGCAATATTTTCACGTTTATCATCCCCTTTTCCTTTATGTTATTTAAACAAATATCGTCGAATTAGGCAAGATTCTACCGTTTTTCAACGTTTATGTGAATTTTCCGTTTATTGTTATTAATTCATTAAATATACGATAAAAATGATGCAAACACATAATTGATTACAAATTAACCTTAAATACTTCATTTTCAATCAACTATTTGTTTCTCGTTAAAATACTGAGTAAGATATGAAATAGGGGAGAAGTTCTGTTTTTTATTGCATATATAGACGTTTCAGCCGGATTGGAGCGGTTTTACATGTACATCTTCCATCGGTAATATAAACGGAAAATCAGGAACATTTTAGTTAATTCCAATGAAACACATTGATTTTTATCATTTGTATTGGAAACATCATTGTCATATGTCTTTTTTTGGATCTAAATAATACGAAACCTCGCTCTATGATTTGAAGTTAAATCCTCAAATATGGTAAAATAGTGAATTTTTTCACGTTTTTTATGTAGTGTAATTTTACGTAAATATATTCGTTTTTTACCAATTATTCGATACTACTTCATGTTTTCTCATGATATGTGATTTGGCCTTCATATCTCAGAATTTCGCAAATTTTGCCATTTTATCAAGTTTCTTGCAATTTGTTTTCAAAATAGCCCAAACATCCCAAATTCGTCCATTGAGCCATACTTTGGAGCCAATTCTGACTCTCAGCACGTATTCGCAGTTTGATTTTTTGAACTTTATACCGAAAATATGCCAATTACGGAGAGCAGCAAGGATCACATTTTGCCCAAACCCTACCTGCAGTTTTTAAAATATCCCAAACATCCCAAATTCGACCCTTGATCCATATTTGGAGCCAAATTCTGGTTCTCTGCCCGTATTCGCAGTTTGAAATTACGACTTTTATACTGAAAATATGCCAATTACTGACAGCTGCGATGGATCACATTATGACCAAACCCTCCCTGCAGTTTTTAAAATATCCCAAACATCCCAAATTCGACCCTTGAACCTTATTTTGGAGCTAAATTCTGGCTCTCTGCATGTATTCACATTTTGAAATAACGACTTTTTATTCTGAAAATATGCCAATTACTGAAAGCAGTGATGGGTCACATTTTGCTCAAACCCTCCCTGCAGTTTTCAAAAGAGCCCAAACCTCCCAAATTCGTCCCTTGAGGCATATTTTGGAGCCAAATACTGGCTCTCTCCAAATATTCGCAGTTTGAAATTACGAATTTTTATACCGAAAATATGTTAAATACTGAGAGCAGCGATAGGTCCACATTTTGGCCAAACCACCCCCCTGCAGTTTTCAAAATATTCCAAACATCCATAATTCGACCCTGGAGCCTTATTTTGGAAGCCAAATTTTGGCTCTTTGCACGTATTCCAAGTTTGAAATTACGACTTTTTATACTGAAAATATGCCAATTACTGAAAGTAGCGTTGCGTCACATTTTGCCAAAACCCCCCTTGCAATTTTCAAATATTCCAAACATCCCAAATTCGACCCTTGAGCCATATTTTGGAGCCAAATTCTGGCTCTCTGCACGTATTCGCAGTTTTGAAATTATGACTTTTATACTGAAAATATGCCAATTACGGAAAGCGGCGATGGATCACATTATGACCAAAACCCTCCCTGCAGTTTTTAAAATATCCCAAACATCCCAAATTCGACCCTTGAATCATATTTTGGAGCTAAATTCTGGCTCTCTGCACGTATTCACATTTTGAACTAACGACTTTTTATTCTGAAAATATGCCAATTACTGAAAGCAGTGATGGGTCACATTTTGCCGTAACCCTCCCTGCAGTTTTCAAAAGAGCCCAAACATCTCAAATTCGTCCCTTGAGCCATATTTTGGAGCCAAATACTGGCTCTCTCCAAATATTCGCAGTTTGAAATTACAAATTTTTTTACCGAAAATATGTCACTATCTTGAGCCTCTGCATCACTCTCTTGAGCCTCTGCATCCTTCTCTTAAGCCTCTGCATCTCTCTCTTGATCATCTGCATCACTCTCGTAAGCCTCTGCATCACTCTCTTGACCCTCTGCATAACTCTCTTGAGCCTCTGCATCACTCTCTTGAGCCTCTGCATCCTTCTCTTGAGCTTCTGCAACACTCTCCTCAGCCTCTGCATCACTCTCTTAAGCCTCTGCATCACTCTCGTAAGCCTCTGCATCCCTCACTTTAGCCTCTGCATCCCTCTCAGGAGCCTCTGCATCTCTCTCTTGTGCCTTTACATCACTCGCCTTAAACCAAAGCATCCCTCTCTTGAACTCCTGCATCCCTCTCAGGAGTTCTGCATCCCTCACATGAGCCTTTGCATCACCCTCTCAAGCCTCTGCATCCCTCTCTTGAGCCTCTGCGTCACTCTCAAGAGCCTCTGCATCACTCCTCTTCAGCCTCTGCATCCCTCTCTTGAGCCTCTGCATCACTCTTTTCAGCCTCTGCATCACTCTTTTGAGCCTCTACATCCCTCTCTTGAGACTCTGCATCCCTCTCTTAAGCCTCTGCATCACTCCCTTGAGCCTCTGCATCACTATCTTGAGCCTCTGCATCACTCTCTTGAGTCTCTGCATCTTTCTCTTAAGCCTCTGCATCTCTCTCTTGATCATCTGCATCACTCTCGTAAGCCTCTGCATCACTCTCTTGACCCTCTGCATAACTCTCTTGAGCCTCTGCATCACTCTCTTGAGCCTCTGCATCCCTCTCTTGAGCCTCTGCAACACTCTCCTCAGCCTCTGCATCACTCTCTTAAGCCTCTGAATCCCTCTCTTGAAGCCTCTGCATCACTCTCTCGAGCCTCTGCATCACTCTCTTGATCCTCTGCATCACTCTCCTGAGCCTCTGCATCACTCTCTTGAACCTCTGCATCACTCTCTAGAGCCTCTGCATCACTCTCTTCAGTCCCTGCATCACTCTCGTTAGCCTCTACTTCCCTCTCTTGATCCTCTGCATCCCTCTCTTGAGCCTTTGCATCCCTCTCTTGAGCCTCTGCATCCCTCTCTTAAGCCTTTGCATCACTCTCTTAAGCCTCTGCATCACTCTCTTGAGTCTCTGCATCCCTCTCTTGAGCCTCTGCAACGCTCTCTTTTCAGCCTCTGCATCACTCTCGTAAGCCTCTGAATCCCTCTCTTGAAGCCTCTTCATCACTCTCTCGAGCCTCTGCATCACTCTCTTGATCCTCTGCATCACTCTCCTGAGCCTCTGCATCACTCTCTGAGCCTCTGCATCACTCTCTAGAGCCTCTGCATCACTCTCTTCAGCCTCACTAGAAAATATGGCTCAAGTGTCGAACTTGGGATTTTTTTGATATTTTGAAAACTGCACGGAGGGTTTGGGCAAAATGTGATCCATCGCTGCTCTAAGTAATTGGTATATTTTCGGTAGAAAAATTCCTCATTTAAAACTGCGAATACGTGCAGAGAGCCAGAACTTCGCTCCAAATATGCCGCAAGGGTGGAATTTGGGATGTTTGCGATATTTTGAAAACTGCAAAAAGGGGGTTTGGGCAAAATGTGATCCATTGCTGCTCTCCGTAATTGGCATATTTTCGGTATAAAAATTCATAGCTTCAAACTGCAAATACGTGCAGAGAGCCAGAATTTAGCTCCAAAATATGGCACAAGCTTTGAATTTGGGATGTTTAGGATATTTTGAAAACTGCAGGGAGGGTTTGTGCAGAATGTGATCCATCGCAGCTTTCAGTAATTGGCATATTTTCGGTTTAAAAAGTCGTAATTTCAAAATGCGAATACGTGAGAGAGCCAGAATTGGCTCCAAAATATGGCTCAAGCGTCGAATTGGGGATGTTTGAGATATTTTGAAACTGCAGAGAGGGTTTGGGCAAAATGTAACCCATCGCCGCTTTCAGTAACTGGCATATTTTCGGTTTAAAAAGTTGTAATTTCAAAATGCGAATACGTGCAGAGAGCCAGAATTTGGCACAAAAATATGGCTCAAGGGTTGAATTTGGGATGCTTGGGTTATTATGAAAACTGACTGGTGGGTTTGGGCAAAATGTGAGCTATCGCTGCTTTCAGTAATAGACATATTTTCGGTATAAAAAGTCGTTATTTCAAACTCCGAAAACGTGCAGAAAGCCAGAATTTGGCTAGAAAATATGGTTCAAGGGTATAATATGGGATGTTTTCGATATTTTGAAAACTGCACGGAGGGTTTGGGCAGAATGTGATCCATCGTTGCTCTAAGTAATTGGTATATTTTCGGTTTAAAAATTCATTATTTCAAACTGCGAATACGTGCAGAGAGCCTGAATTTCGCTCCAAAATATGCCGCAAAGGTGGAATTTGGGTTGTTTGCGACATTTTGAAAACTGCAGGGGAGGTTTTGGCAAAATGTGACCCATCGCTGCTCTCAGTAATTGGCATATTTTCGGTATAAAAAGACGTAATTTCAAACAGCGAATACGTGCAGAAAGCAGAATTTGGCTCCAAAATATGGCTCAAGCTTCGAATTTGGGATGTTTGGGATATTTTGAAAACTGCAGGGGGGTGGGGGGTTTGGGCAAAATGTGACCTATCGCCGCTCTCAGTAATTGACGTATTTTTGGTATAAAGATTCGTAATTTCAAACTGCGAATATGTGCAGAGAGCCATAATTTGGCTCCAAAATAAGGCTCCAGGGTCGAATTTGGGATGTTTGGGATATTTTAAAAACTGGAGGGAGGGTTGAGCAAATGTGATCCATCGCCGCTATCCGTAATTGGCATATTTTCGGTATAAAAATTTGAAATTTCAAGCTGCGAATATTGGCAGATAGCCACAATTTGGATCCAAAATTTGGCTCAAGCGTGGCTCGAATTTTGGATGTTTGAGATGTTTTGAAAACTGCAGGGGGGCTTAAGGCTTACGAGCCAGGCTCAAGAGAGTGATTCAGAGGATTAGGAGAGTGATGCAGAGAATTAAGAGAGTGATGCAGAGGCTTAAGAGAGGGATGCAGAGGCTCAAGAGAGGGATGCAGAGGCTCAGGAGAGGGATGCAGAGGCTCAAGAGAGGGAAGCAGAGGCTCAAGAGAGGGATGCATAGGCTTAAGATAGTGATGCAAAGGCTCAAGAGAAGGATGCAGGAGTTCAAGAGAGGGATGCAGAGGCTCAAGAGAGTGATGCAGAGGCTTAAGAGAGGGATGCAAAGGCTCAAGAGAGTGAAGCAGAGGCTTAGGAGAGGAATGCAGAGGCACAAGAAAATGATGAAGAGTCTCAAGAGAGTGCTGCTGAGGCTCAAGAGAGGGGTGCTGAGGCTCCAGAGAGGGATGCAGAGGCTCCAGGGAATGATGTAGAGGCTTAAGAGAGGGATGTAGAGGCTCAAGAGAATGATGCAGAGGCTCAAGCGAGTGATGCAGACGATCAAGATAGGGATGCAGGGGCTAAAGAGAGTGATGCAGAGGGTCAAGAGACGGATGTAGAGGCTCAAGAGAGTAATGCAGAGGCTCAAGAGAGGGATGCAAAGGCTGAAGAGAGTGATGCAGAGGCTCAAGAGAGGGATGCAGAGGCTCAAGAGAGTGATTCAGAGGATTACGAGAGTGATGCAGAGACTTCAGAGAGTGATGCAGAGGCTTAAGAGAGGGATGCAGAGGCTCAAGAGAGGTATGCAGAGGCTCAGGAGATGGAAGCAGGAGCTCAAGAGAGTGATGCAGAGGCTCAAGAGAGTGATTCAGAGGCTTACGAGAGTGATGCAGAGGCTGAAGAGAATGATGCAGGGGCTTAAGAGACGGATGCAGAGGCTCATGAGAGGGATGCAGAGGCTCAAGTGAGGGATGCAGAGGCACAAAAGAGGGACGCAGAGGCTCTTGAGAGTGATGCACAGGCTCCAGAGAGGGATGCAGAGGCTTAAGAGAGGGATACATAGGCTCAAGAGAGGGATGCAGAGGCTTAAGAGAGTGATGCAAAGGCTCAAGAGAGGGATGCAGAGGCTCATGAGAGGGATGCTGAGGCTCAAGAGATGGATACAGGAGCTCAAGAGAGTGATGCCGAGGCTCAAGAGAGTGATGCAGAGGCTTTAGAGAGTGATGCAGAGGCTTAAAAGACGGATGCAGAGGCTCATGAGTGGGATGCAGAGGCTCAAGTGAGGGATGCAGAGGCACAAGAGAGCGACGCTGAGGCTCTTGACAGTGATGAAGAGCCTCCAGAGAGGGTTGCAGAGGCTTAAGAGAGTGATGCAAAGGCTCAAGAGAGGGGTATGCAGAGGTTTAAGAGAGGGATGCAGAGGCTAAAGAGAGGGATGCAGAGGCTCAAGAGAGTGATGCAAAGGCTCAAGAGAAGGATGCAGAGGCTCATGAGAGGGATGCATGAGTTCAAGAGTGGGATGCAGAGGCTCAATAGAGTGATGCAGAGGCTTAAGAGAGGGATGCAGAGGCTCAAGAGAGTGCTGCAGAGGCTCAAGAGAGGGATGCTGAGGCTCCAGAGAGGGATGCAGAGGGTGAAGAGAGAGATGCAGAGGCTTAAGAGAGTGATTCAGAGGCACAAGAGATTGATGCATAGGCTGAAGAGAATGATGTAGAGGCTTAAGAGAGGGATGCAGAGGCTCAAGAGAATGATGCAGAGGCTCAAGAGAGTGATGCAGAGGATAAAGAGAGGGATGCAGAGAGAAAAGAAAAAAGAAAAAAAAGAGAGAGGGAAAATTCACAAAAACGTGAAAAAACAGCAAAATATTGCCTAATTCGATGATATTTTGTTTAAATCACAAAAAGGAAAAGGGGATGATGAACCTCAAAATATTGCTAAATTCAATGATTTTAGAAAAGACCAAAAAGATGATCCAAGAAAAGACATATGACAATGTTGTTTCCAATACAAATGATAAAAATCAATGTGTTTTCATTAGAATTAACTAAAATGTTCCTGATTTTCCGTTTATATTACCGATGGAAGATGTACACGTAAAACCACTCTAATCCGGCTGAAACGTCGATATATGCAATAAAAAACGAACTTCTCCCCTTTTCAATATCTTACTCAGTATTTTAAAGAGAAACAAATAGATGATTGAAAATGAAGTATTTAAGACTAATTTCTAATCAATTATATGTTTGCATCATTTTTATCGTATATTTAATGAATTAATAACAATGAACGGAAAATTCACAAAAACGTGAAAAAACAGCAAAATATTGCCTAATTCGATGATATTTTGTTTAAATCACATAAAGGAAAAGGGGATGATGAACCTCAAAATATTGCTAAATTCGATGATTTTTTGTACAAAACAAAATGCAAGAAACTTGCTTAAAAATGCAAAATTTGTGAAATTCTGAGATATGAAGGCCAAATCACTAACCGTGAGAAAACATGAAGTAGTATCGAAATATTGGTAAAAACGAATATATTTACGTAAAATCACACTACATAAAAAACGTGAAAAAAGTCACTATTTTACCATATTTGAGAATTTTAACTGCGAATCATAAAGCGAGATTTCGTATTATTTAGATCCAAGAAAAGACATATGACAATGTTGTTTCCAATACAAATGATAAAAATCAATGTTGTTTCCAATACAAATGATAAAAATCAATGTTGTTTCCAATACAAATGATAAAAATCAATGTTGTTTCCAATACAAATGATAAAAATCAATGTGTTTTCATTAGAATTAACTAAAAGGTTCCTGATTTTCCGTTTATATTACCGATGGAAGTATTACACGTAAAACCGCTCCATTCCGGCTGAAACGTCGATATATGCAATAAAACCGAACTTCTCCCCTTTTCAATATCTTACTCAGTATTTTAACGAGAAACAAATAGATGATTAAAAATAAAGTATTTAAGGTTAATTTCTAATCAATTATGTGTTTGCATCATTTTTATCGTATATTTATTGAATTAATAACAATAAACTGAAAATTCACAAAAACGTGGATGAACAGCAAAATATTGCCTAATTCGATGATATTTTGTTTATATCACATAAAGGAAAAGGGGGATGATAAACGTCAAAATATTACTAAATTTGATGATTTTTAGTACGAAACAAAATTCAAGAAAACTTGCTTAAAATGTAATATTATGCGAAATTCTTATATATGAAGGCAAAATCACATATCGTGATACTACATGAAATAGTATCGAAATATTGGTAAAAATGAAGATATATACGTAATATCATGAAAAACGTGAAAAAAGTCACTATTATACCAAATTTGAGGATTTTACCTTCGAATCAAAAAGCGAGGTTTCGTATTATTTAGATCGAAGAAAAGACATATGACAATGTTGTTTCCAATACAAATGATAAAAATCAATGTGTTTTCATTAGAATTAACTAAAATGTTCCTGATTTTCCTCTTATGTTACCGATGGAAGATGTACACGTAAAACGGCTCTATTCCGGCTGAAACGTCGATATATGCAATAAAAACCGAACTTCTCCCCTTTTCAATATCTTACTCAGTATTTTAACGAGAAACAAATAGATGATTGAAAATGAAGTATTTAAGGTTAATATCTAATCAATTATGTGTTTGCATGATTTTTATCGTATTTTTAATGAATTAATACCAATAAACTGAAAATTCTCAAAAACGTGGAAAAATGGCAAAATATTGCCTAATTCGATGATATTTTGTTTAAATCACATAAAGGAAATGGGGATGAAAAACGTCAAAATATTGCTAAATTCGATGATTTTAGTACGAAACAAAATGCAAGAAACTTTCTTAAAAATTCAAAATTTGCGAAATTCTGAGATATGAATGCCAAATCACATATCATTTGAAAATATGAAGTAGTATCGAAATATTGGTAAAACGAATAAATTTACGTAAAATCACACTTCATAAAAAACGTAAAAAAAAGTCAATATTTTACCATATTTGAGGGTTTTAACTTCAAATCATAGAGCGAGGTTTCGTATTATTTAGATCCAAGAAAAGACATATGACAATGTTGTTTCCAATACAAATGATAAAAATCAATGTGTTTTCATTAGAATTAACTAAAATGTTCCTGATTTTTCGTTTATATTACCGATGGAAGATGTACACGTAAAACCACTCTAATCCGGCTGAAACGTCGATATATGCAATAAAAAACGAACTTCTCCCCTTTTCAATATCTTACTCAGTATTTTAACGAGAAACAAATAGATGATTGAAAATGAAGTATTTAAGACTAATTTCTAATCAATTATGTGTTTGCATCATTTTTATCGTATATTTAATGAATTAATAACAATAAACGGAAAATTCACAAAAACGTGAAAAAATAGCAAAATATTGCCTAATTCGATGATATTTTGTTTAAATCACATAATGGAAAAGGGGATGATAAACGTCAAAATATTGCTAAATTCGATGATTTTTAGTACGAAACAAAATGCAAAAAAACTTGCTTAAAATGCAATATTATGCGAAATTCTGAGATATGAAGGCCAAATCACATATCGTGATGGGGGGGTGGACAGGCCTCCTCCCGATTGTGCTTCAAATAACAGCCACCTACTGGAGAAAAACCAGTGCCCTATAACACCGAGGGTCACCTCCCCCTCTAGGTCCACTGCACCTGCATTTGGTCACCAAGGCTGAACCAACAGGCGTGCTTCAGGGGCGCGCGCGCCAACACAGACAAACACTGGTCAGGCGCGCCAACAACACAAACACTGGTCCGGCGCGCCAACAACACAAACACTACCTTAAATGTTGAGAAGGGCAGGACGCCCCTGACGGGTTGCTCCGAGTCGTTGTTGATAGGAACTGGTGTAGGGTCCATGCTGGGGGAACAGTTGAGCATGCTAAACTTCTGTGTTTACGACTCGCTGAGCAGCAGTGAGCAGCGTTTTGTAAGAGAGCAGCTGTTGGCTTGTCGGGAAGAGGGCCACGCAGTCTGCGTCCGAGTTTATATAACCTCGGCTCGTTGCGCGCGCAGCTTGGGGCGGTTACAATCAGCTTCCAGACGTACGTTTTCTCTTCCCCTCAGAAAACCCACCGTTTTTGGGAAAAACAGTGTTCTTATAAGGAAATAGGCCGGGAGTCATTGCATTAGACAATCATCGGCTAGAAATGAGGGGTCCATGAGCTAGAGCTCGATCCAGCAGGCACAAATACGTGAGTACTCACACACACACACACACTTTATTATTACGTACTCAAGAAACATTTAACATTTATACAAAGAGCAGTTAACTGGACACGCCGGGCACAACTCCCTAACCCCAGGGAAGTGACGGCTAGCTGCTACTATACACAACACAACAATAACACATCTTTCTCCTCAGAAGGAGTAGAGGGCGGTGGAGGGGGGTGGGTGGTGGCGGGGGGGAACCTCCTCATTATTGAGGTATGCTGCTGCCTCACGCTTAAATCTCTCTTCGGCAGCAACAGCTCGCTTCACAGCCTCAGCTCTATGCTTGGGTAACTTCCTCATTGCGTTTTTGATCACCATCTTCTCTCCCATTTTTGCGGTCATAGTAGCCTGTGCCTTTGCGATCCTCCTCATGTCCTTGGCATAGTTGATGTCGATGGAGGAGGGAGAGGAGAGGGAGGAGGAGCTTGTGACAGGAACACTGCTCATGATGCCGGTCTGGTGTAACCTACCACGCACACCCAACTTGTCCAGCCATAATTATATCCTAGATAACAAATAAAATAGTTAACTGGTTATATATTAATACTAACCAGTCATGGTAGAGGGTATAGGTGAGAGTAGTGGTGTTAGTTGTGTTGGTGTTGATGATGGTCATTGGGATGATGGTGGTTATGGTGGAGGTGGTGGTGTTGATGATGGTGGTCATTGTGATGATGGTGGTAATGGTGGAGGTGGTGATGGTGATGATAGTGGTGTTGATGATGGTGGTCATTGTGATGATGGTGGTTATGGTGGAGGAGATGGTGATAGTGGTGGTGATGATAGTGGTGTTGATGGTGATGATGGTGGTCATTGTGATGATGGTGGTTATGGTGGAGATGGTGATGGTGATGATAGTGGTGATGATGGTGGTCATTGTGATGATGGAGGTTATGGTGGAGGTGGTGATGGTGATGATAGTGGTCATTGTGATGATGGTGGTTATGGTGGAGGTGGTGATGGTGATGATAGTGGTGTTGATGGTGATGATGGTGGTCAATGTGATGATGGTGGTTATGGTGAAGGTGGTGATGGTGATGATAGTGGTGTTGATGGTGATGATGGTGGTCATTGTGATGATGGTGGAGGAGGTGATGGTGATGATAGTGGTGATGATAGTGGCCATTGAGATGATGGTGGTTATGGTGATAGTGATAGTGGTGGTGATGGTGATGATAGTGGTCATTGTGATGATGGTGGTTATGGTGGAGGTGGTGATGGTGATGATAGTGATGTTGATGGTGGTCATTGTGATGATGGTGGTTATGGTGGAGGTGGTGATAGTGATAGTGGTGGTGATGGTTGATGGTGATGATGGTGGTTATGGTGGAGGAGGTGATGGTGATGATAGTGGTGTTGATGGTGATGATGGTGATGATAGTGGTCATTGTGGAGGTGATGATAGTGGTGGAGATGGTGATTGTGGTAGTGGGGGTTATGGTGGAGGTGGTGATGGTGATGATAGTGGTCATTGTGATGATAGTGGTTATGGTGGAGGTGGTGATGGTGATGATAGTGGTGTTGATGGTGATGATGGTGGTCATTGTGATGATGGTGGTTATGGTGGAGGAGGTGATGGTGATGATAGTGGTCATTGTGATGATGGTGGTTATGGAGGAGGAGGTGATGGTGATGATAGTGGTGTTGATGGTGATGATGGTGGTCATTGTGGAGGTGATGATAGTGGTGGAGATGGTGATGGTGGTTGTGGGAGTGATGATGGTGGTTATGGTGGAGGTGGTGATGGTGGTGGTGGTGGTAGTGAGGGTGATGGTGGTGAAGGTAGTGATGGTGGTGGTTATGGAAGTGATGGTGATACTGTTGGTGGTGGTGATGGTGGTGATGGTTATAGTGAAGGAGTGGTGGTGGTGATAGTAGGTAGTGAAAAGAGCTAGTCGGAGGGACGCGATGGAAGGCAAAGAGAGGGAGGTGAGGGAAGCTAGTGAGAGGGAGGTGAGAGAAGCTAGTGAGAGGGAGGAGAGGGTGATGGAGCGAAGTACAGTTAATGACGTCAAGACCTGTGCGGAAGCTCAGGTCAGGTATACTGCAGTACCCAGAGTGTCAGGTATACTACAGTACCCAGAGTGTCAGGTATACTACAGTACCCAGAGTGTCAGGTATACTACAGTACCCAGAGTGTCAGGTATACTACAGTACCCAGAGTGTCAGGTATACTACAGTACCCAGAGTGTCAGGTATACTACAGTACCCAGAGTGTCAGGTATACTACAGTACCCAGAGTGTCAGGTATACTACAGTACCCAGAGTGTCAGGTATACTACAGTACCCAGAGTGTCAGGTATACTACAGTACCCAGAGTGTCAGGTATACTACAGTACCCAGAGTGTCAGGTATACTACAGTACCCAGAGTGTCAGGTATACTACAGTACCCAGAGTGTCAGGTATACTACAGTACCCAGAGTGTCAGGTATACTACAGTACCCAGAGTGCCAGGTATACTACTGTACCCAGAGTGAGTGTCAGGTATACTACAGTACCCAGAGTGTCAGGTATACTACAGTACCCAGAGTGAGTGTCAGGTATACTACAGTACCCAGAGTGTCAGGTATACTACATTACCCAGAGTGAGTTTCAGGTATACTACATTACCCAGAGTGAGTGTCAGGTATACTACAGTACCCAGAGTGAGTGTCAGGTATACTACAGGACCCAGAGTGAGTGTCAGGTATATTACAGGACCTAGAGTGAGTGTCAGGTATACTACAGTACCAAGAGTGAGTGTCAGGTATACTACAGTACCCAGAGTGAGTGTCAGGAAGTGTAGTGAAGATGGTTACTGTGATGACGACAGTATATAGTGAAGATGGTTGCTGTGATGAAGACTGTGTATAGTGAAGATGGTTACAGTGGTGTAGACTGTGTGTAGTGAAGATGGTTACTGTGATGAAGACAGTGTATAGTGAAGATGGTTACTGTGATGAAGACTGTGTGTAGTGAAGATGGTTACTGTGATGAAGACTGTGTATAGTGAAGATGGTTACTGTGATGAAGACAGTGTATAGTGAAGATGGTTACTGTGATGAAGGCTGTGTATAGTGAAGATGGTTACTGTGATGAAGACTGTGTGTAGTGAAGATAGTTACTGTGATGAAGACTGTGTGTAGTGAAGATGGTTACTGTGATGAAGACAGTGTGTAGTGAAGATGGTTACTGTGATGAAGACTGTGTAGAGTGAAGATGGTTACTGTGATGAAGGCTGTGTATAGTTAAGATGGTTACTGTGATGAAGACTGTGTGTAGTGAAGATAGTTACTGTGATGAAGACTGTGTATAGTGAAGATGGTTACTGTGATGAAGACAGTGTGTAGTGAAGATGGTTACTGTGATGAAACTGTGTATAGTGAAGATGGTTACTGTGATGAAGATGGTTACTCTGATGAAGACAGTGTATAGTGAAGATGGTTACAGTGATGAAGACTGTGTGTAGTGAAGATTTGACCTCCATCACCCGAACACAGGATACTCCATCTTGTTTAATGTATATTACACACACACACACACACACACACACACACACACACACACTCACACACACACACACACACACACACACACACACACACACACACACACACACACACACACACACACACACACACACACACACACACACACATACAGTACCGCACATGAGACTGCTATACAAACTTGAGAGGCAGGCAGGAGCATGCGGAAAGGCCCTAGTATAGGTGAAGAACTACCTAACAGGAAGGAGCCAGAGGGTAATGGTAAGGGGCGAGAAGTCGGACTGGCGAACAGTAACAAGTGGAGTACCTGAAGAGGGAGTACACTCCCTCCGGGTACTGTAGTATACCTGACACTCACTCTGGGTACTGTAGTATACCTGACACTCACTCTGGGTACTGTAGTATAAGTGACACTCACTCTGGGTCCTGTAGTATACCTGACACTCACTCTGGGTCCTGTAGTATACCTGGGTCCGGTAGTATACCTGTAGTATATCATCACAGTAACCATCTTCACTATACACACAGTCTTCATCACAGTAACCATCTTCCAGGCTTAAGAGAGGGAAGCAGAGGCTCAAGTGAGGGGATGCAGAGGCACAAGAGAGGAATGCAGAGGCTCTTGAGAGTGATGCAGAGGCTCAAGAGAGGGATGCGTAGGCTTAAGATAGTGATGCAAAGGCTCAAGAGAGGGATGCAGGAGAGAATATGCAGGATGCATATTAGTCTCTGCATAACTCTTTTTAGCCTCTGCATCACTCTCTTGAGCCTCTGCATCACTCTCTTCGGCCTCTGCATCACTTTCTTGAGCCTCTGCAACACTCTCTTCAGCCTCTGCATCACTCTCTTAAGCCTCTGCATCACTCTCTTTGGCCTCTGCATCACTCTCTTAAGCCTCTGCTTCCTTTTCTTGATACTCTGCATCACTCTCATGAGCCTCTGGATCCCTCTCATAAGCCTCTGCATCACTCTCTTGAGCCTCTGCATCCCTCTCTTAAGCCTCTGCATCACACTTTTGAGAGTAATTTCTAATTCTAATGAAAACACATTGATTTTTATCATTTGTATTGGAAACAACATTGTCATATGTCTTTTCTTGGATCTAAATAATACGAAACCTCGCTCTATGATTTGAAGTTAAAACCCTCAAATTTGGTAAAATAGTGACTTTTTTTACGTTTTTTATGAAGTGTGATTTTACGTAAATTTATTCGTTTTTACCAATATTTCGATACTACTTCATATTTTCCTACGATATGTGATTTGGCCTTCATATCTCAGAATTTCGCAAATTTTGTATTTTTAAGAAAGTTTCTTGCATTTTGTTTCCTACTAAAAATCATCGAATTTAGCAATATTTTGACGTTTATCATCCCCATTTCCTTTATGTGATTTAAACAAAATATCATCGAATTAGGCAATATTTTGCCGTTTTTCCACGTTTTTGAGAATTTTCAGTTTATTGTTATTTATTCAATAAATATACGATAAAAATGATGCAAACACATAATTGATTAGAAATTAACCTTAAAATATTTCATTTTCAATCATTTATTTGTTTCTCGTTAAAATACTGAGTAAATTATTGAAAAGGGCAGAAGTTCGGTTTTATTGCATATATCTACGTTTCAGCCGGAATTGAGCGGTTTTACGTGTACATCTTCCATCGGTATTATAAACGGAAAATCATTAACATTTTAGTTAATTCTAATGAAAACACATTGATTTATATCATTTGTATTGGAAACAACATTGTCATATGTCTTTTCTTGGATCTAAATAATACGAAATCTCGCTTTATGATTCGAAGTTAAAATCCTCAAATATGGTAAAATAGTGACTTTTTTCACGTTTTTTATGTAGTGTGATTTTAAGGCTTAAGAGAGTGATGCAGAGGCTTAAGAGAGTGATGCAGAGGCTTAAGATTGAGATGCAGACGCTCAAGAGAGGGCTGCAGAGGCTCAGGAGAGGGGATGCAGAGGCACAAGAGAGGGATGCAGAGGCTCGTGAGAGTGACTCAGAAGCTCAAGAGAGTTAAGCAGAGGCTTAAGAGAGGGATGCAGAGGCTCAAGAGAGTGATGCAGAGGCTTAAGAGAGTGATGCAGAGGCTTAAGATTGAGATGCAGAGGCTCAAGAGAGGGATGCAGAGGCTCAAGAGAGGGGATGCAGAGGCACAAGAGAGGGATGCAGAGGCTCGTGAGAGTGATGCAGAGGCTCAAGAGAGGGATGCATAGGCTTGGGAGAGTGATGCAAAGGCTCACGAGAGGGATGCTGAGGCTGAAGAGAATGATGAAGAGGCTAAAGGGAGTGCTGTAGAGGCTCAAGAGAGGGATGCTGAGGCTCCAGAGAGGGATGCAGAGGCTCCAGAGAGTTATGCAGAGGCTGAAGAGAGTGATGTAGAGGCTCAAGAGAGTGATGCAGAGGCTTAAGAGAGTGACTCAGAAGCTCAAGAGAGTTATGCAGAGGCTCAAGAGAATGATGTAGAGGCTTAAGAGAGGGATGCAGAGGCTCAGGAGAATGATGCAGAGGCTCAAGGGAGTGATACTGAGGCTTAAGAGAGTGAAGCAGAGGCTGAAGAGAGTGATGCAGAGGCTTAATAGTGTGATGCAGACGACAAAGAGAGGGAATCAGAGGCTTAAGAGAGTGATGCAGAGGCTTACTAGAGCGTTGCAGAGGCTCAAGAGAGGGATACAGAGGCTCATGAGAGTGATGCAGAGGCTCAAGAGAGTTATGCAGAGGCTCATGAGAGTGATGCAGAGGGTTAGGAGAATAATGCAGAGGCTCAAGAGAGTGATGCAGAGGCTTAAGAGAGTGATGCAGAGGCTTAAGAGAGGGATGCAGAGGCTCAAGAGAGGGATGCAAAGGCTCAAGAGAGGGGATGCAGAGGCACAAGAGAGGGATGCAGAGGCTCGTGGGAGTGATCCAGAGGCTCAAGAGCGGGATGCATAGGCTTGGGAGAGTGATGCAAATGCTCACGAGAGGGATGCAGAGGCTCATGAGAGGGATGCAGGAGTTCAAGAGAGGGATGCAGAGGCTCAAGAGAGTGATGCAGAGGCTTAAGAGAGGGATGCAGAGGCTCAAGAGAGTGATGCAGAGGGTTAGGAGAGGGATGCAGAGGCTCAAGAGAGTGATGAAGAGGCTAAAGAGAGTGCTGTAGAGGCTCAAGAGAGGGATGCTGAGGCTCCAGAGAGGGATGCAGAGGCTCCAGAGATTTATGCAGAGGCTGAAGAGAGTTATGCAGAGGCTCAAGAGAATGATGTAGAGGCTTAAGAGAGGGATGCAGAGGCTCAGGAGAATGATGCAGAGGCTCAAGGGAGTGATGCAGACGATCAAGAGAGGGATGCAGAGGCTTAAGAGAGTGATGCAGAGGTTCAAGAGAGTGATGTAGAGGCTCAAGAGAGTGATGCAGAGGTTCAAGAGAGTGATGCAGAGGCTGAGGAGAGTGATGCAGAGGCTCAAGAGAGTGATGCATATGATAAAGAGAGTGATGCAGAGGGTCTAGAGAGTGATGCAGAGGCTCAAGAGAGTGATGCAGAGGCTCAAGAGAGTGATGCAGAGGAGTTTGAGCGTGATGCAGAGGAGTTTGAGCGTGATGCAGAGGCTCAAGAGAGTTATGCAGAGGCTCATGAGAGTGATGCAGAGGGTTAGGAGAATGATGCAGAGGCTCAAGAGAGTGATGCAGAGGCTCCAGAGATTTATGCAGAGGCTGAAGAGAGTTATGCAGAGGCTCAAGAGAATGATGTAGAGGCTTAAGAGAGGGATGCAGAGGCTCAGGAGAATGATGCAGAGGCTCAAGGGAGTGATGCAGACGATCAAGAGAGGGATGCAGAGGCTTAAGAGAGTAATGCAGAGGTTCAAGAGAGTGATGTAGAGGCTCAAGAGAGTGATGCAGAGGTTCAAGAGAGTGATGCAGAGGCTGAGGAGAGTGATGCAGAGTCTCAAGAGAGTGATGCATATGATAAAGAGAGTGATGCAGAGGGTCTAGAGAGTGATGCAGAGGCTCAAGAGAGTGATGCAGAGGCTCAATCCCTCTCTTGATCGTCTGCATCACTCCCTTGAGCCTCTGCATCATTCTCCTGAGCCTCTGCATCCCTTTCTTAAGCCTCTACATTATTCTCTTGAGCCTCTGCATAACTCTCTTCAGCCTCTGCATAAATCTCTGGAGCCTCTGCATCACTCTCTTGAGCCTCTGCATCATTCTCCTAACCCTCTGCATCACTCTCATGAGCCTCTGCATAACTCTCTTGAGCCTCTGCATCACGCTCAAACTCCTCTGCATCACGCTCAAACTCCTCTGCATCACTCTCTTGAGCCTCTGCATCACTCTCTTGAGCCTCTGCATCACTCTCTAGACCCTCTGCATCACTCTCTTTATCATATGCATCACTCTCTTGAGCCTCTGCATCACTCTCCTCAGCCTCTGCATCACTCTCTTGAACCTCTGCATCACTCTCTTGAGCCTCTACATCACTCTCTTGAACCTCTGCATCACTCTCTTAAGCCTCTGCATCCCTCTCTTGATCGTCTGCATCACTCCCTTGAGCCTCTGCATCATTCTCCTGAGCCTCTGCATCCCTCTCTTAAGCCTCTACATCATTCTCTTGAGCCTCTGCATAACTCTCTTCAGCCTCTGCATAAAGCTCTGGAGCCTCTGCATCCCTCTCTGGAGCCTCAGCATCCCTCTCTTGAGCCTCTACAGCACTCTCTTTAGCCTCTTCATCACTCTCTTGAGCCTCTGCATCCCTCTCCTAACCCTCTGCATCACTCTCTTGAGCCTCTGCATCCCTCTCTTAAGCCTCTGCATCACTCTCTTGAGCCTCTGCATCCCTCTCTTGAACTCCTGCATCCCTCTCATGAGCCTCTGCATCCCTCTCGTGAGCATTTGCATCACTCTCCCAAGCCTATGCATCCCGCTCTTGAGCCTCTGGATCACTCCCACGAGCCTCTGCATCCCTCTCTTGTGCCTCTGCATCCCCTCTCTTGAGCCTTTGCATCCCTCTCTTGAGCCTCTGCATCCCTCTCTTAAGCCTCTGCATCACTCTCTTAAGCCTCTGCATCACTCTCTTGAGCCTCTGCATCATTCTCCTAACCCTCTGCATCACTCTCATGAGCCTCTGCATAACTCTCTTGAGCCTCTGCATCACTCTCATGAGCCTCTGTATCCCTCTCTTGAGCCTCTGCAACACTCTAGTAAGCCTCTGCATCACTCTCTTAAGCCTCTGATTCCCTCTCTTTGTCGTCTGCATCACTCTCTTAAGCCTCTGCATCACTCTCTTCAGCCTCTGCTTCACTCTCTTAAGCCTCTGTATCACTCCCTTGAGCCTCTGCATCATTCTCGGAGCCTCTGCATCCCTCTCTTAAGCCTCTACATCATTCTCTTGAGCCTCTGCATAACTCTCTTGAGCTTCTGAGTCACTCTCTTAAGCCTCTGCATCACTCTCTTGAGCCTCTACATCACTCTCTTCAGCCTCTGCATAACTCTCTGGAGCCTCTGCATCCCACTCTGGAGCCTCAGCATCCCTCTCTTGAGCCTCTACAGCACTCCCTTTAGCCTCTTCATCATTCTCTTGAGCCTCAGCATCCCTCTCGTGAGCCTTTGCATCACTCTCCCAAGCCTATGCATCCCTCTCTTGAGCCTCAGCATCACTCTCACGAACCTCTGCATCATTCTCTTGTGCCTCTGAATCCCCTCTCTTGAGCCTCTGCATCCCTCTCTTGAGCCTCTGCATCTCAATCTTAAGCCTCTGCATCACTCTCTTAAGCCTCTGCATCACTCTCTTGAGCCTCTGCATCCCTCTCTTAAGCCTCTGCTTAACTCTCTTGAGCTTCTGAGTCACTCTCTTAAGCCTCTGCATCACTCTCTTGAGCCTCTACATCACTCTCTTCAGCCTCTGCATAACTCTCTGGAGCCTCTGCATCCCACTCTGGAGCCTCAGCATCCCTCTCTTGAGCCTCTACAGCACTTCCTTTAGCCTCTTCGTCATTCTCTTGAGCCTTTGCATCCCTCTCGTGAGCCTTTGCATCACTCTCCCAAGCCTATGCATCCCTCTCTTAAGCCTCTGCATCACTCTCACGAGCCTCTGCATCCCTCTCTTGTGCCTCTGCATCCCCTCTCCTGAGCCTCTGCAGCCCTCTCTTGAGCGTCTGCATCTCAATCTTAAGCCTCTGCATCACTCTCTTAAGCCTCTGCATCACTCTTTTAAGCCTTAAAATCACACTACATAAAAAACGTGAAAAAGTCACTATTTTACCATATTTGAGGATTTTAACTTCGAATCATAAAGCGAGATTTCGTATTATTTAGATCCAAGAAAAGACATATGACAATGTTGTTTCCAATACAAATGATATAAATCAATGTGTTTTCATTAGAATTAACTAAAATGTTAATGATTTTCCGTTTATAATACCGATGGAAGATGTACACGTAAAACCGCTCTATTCCGGCTGAAACGTAGATATATGCAATAAAACCGAACTTCTGCCCTTTTCAATATCTTACTCAGTATTTTAACGAGAAACAAATAAATGATTGAAAATGAAATATTTTAAGGTTAATTTCTAATCAGTTATGTGTTTGCATCATTTTTATCGTATATTTATTGAATAAATAACAATAAACTGAAAATTCTCAAAAACGTGGAAAAACGGCAAAATATTGCCTAATTCGATGATATTTTGTTTAAATCACATAAAGGAAATGGGGATGATAAACGTCAAAATATTGCTAAATTCGATGATTTTTAGTACGAAACAAAATGCAAGAAACTTTCTTAAAAATACAAAATTTGCGAAATTCTGAGATATGAAGGCCAAATCACATATCGTAGGAAAATATGAAGTAGTATCGAAATATTGGTAAAAACGAATAAATTTACGTAAAATCACACTTCATAAAAAACGTAAAAAAAGTCACTATTTTACCAAATTTGAGGGTTTTAACTTCAAATCATAGAGCGAGGTTTCGTATTATTTAGATCCAAGAAAAGACATATGACAATGTTGTTTCCAATACAAATGATAAAAATCAATGTGTTTTCATTAGAATTAGAAATTACTCTCAAAAGTGTGATGCAGAGGCTTAAGAGAGGGATGCAGAGGCTCAAGAGAGTGATGCAGAGGCTTATGAGAGGGATCCAGAGGCTCATGAGAGTGATGCAGAGTATCAAGAAAAGGAAGCAGAGGCTTAAGAGAGTGATGCAGAGGCCAAAGAGAGTGATGCAGAGGCTTAAGAGAGTGATGCAGAGGCTGAAGAGAGTGTTGCAGAGGCTCAAGAGAGTGATGCAGAGGCCGAAGAGAGTGATGCAGAGGCTCAAGAGAGTGATGCAGAGGCTAAAAAGAGTTATGCAGAGACTAATATGCATCCTGCATATTCTCTCCTGCATCCCTCTCTTGAGCCTCTGCATCACTCTCAAGAGCCTCTGCATTCCTCTCTTGTGCCTCTGCATCCCCTCACTTGAGCCTCTGCTTCCCTCTCTTAAGCCTGGAAGATGGTTACTGTGATGAAGACTGTGTATAGTGAAGATGGTTACTGTGATGATATACTACAGGTATACTACCGGACCCAGGTATACTACAGGACCCAGAGTGAGTGTCAGGTATACTACAGGACCCAGAGTGAGTGTCACTTATACTACAGTACCCAGAGTGAGTGTCAGGTATACTACAGTACCCAGAGTGAGTGTCAGGTATACTACAGTACCCGGAGGGAGTGTACTCCCTCTTCAGGTACTCCACTTGTTACTGTTCGCCAGTCCGACTTCTCGCCCCTTACCATTACCCTCTGGCTCCTTCCTGTTAGGTAGTTCTTCACCTATACTAGGGCCTTTCCGCATGCTCCTGCCTGCCTCTCAAGTTTGTATAGCAGTCTCATGTGCGGTACTGTATGTGTGTGTGTGTGTGTGTGTGTGTGTGTGTGTGTGTGTGTGTGTGTGTGTGTGTGTGTGTGTGTGTGTGTGTGTGTGTGTGTGTGTGTGTGTGTGTAATATACATTAAACAAGATGGAGTATCCTGTGTTCGGGTGATGGAGGTCAAATCTTCACTACACACAGTCTTCATCACTGTAACCATCTTCACTATACACTGTCTTCATCAGAGTAACCATCTTCATCACAGTAACCATCTTCACTATACACAGTTTCATCACAGTAACCATCTTCACTACACACTGTCTTCATCACAGTAACCATCTTCACTATACACAGTCTTCATCACAGTAACTATCTTCACTACACACAGTCTTCATCACAGTAACTATCTTCACTACACACAGTCTTCATCACAGTAACCATCTTAACTATACACAGCCTTCATCACAGTAACCATCTTCACTCTACACAGTCTTCATCACAGTAACCATCTTCACTACACACTGTCTTCATCACAGTAACCATCTTCACTACACACAGTCTTCATCACAGTAACTATCTTCACTACACACAGTCTTCATCACAGTAACCATCTTCACTATACACAGCCTTCATCACAGTAACCATCTTCACTATACACTGTCTTCATCACAGTAACCATCTTCACTATACACAGTCTTCATCACAGTAACCATCTTCACTACACACAGTCTTCATCACAGTAACCATCTTCACTATACACTGTCTTCATCACAGTAACCATCTTCACTACACACAGTCTTCACCACTGTAACCATCTTCACTATACACAGTCTTCATCACAGCAACCATCTTCACTATATACTGTCGTCATCACAGTAACCATCTTCACTATACACAGTCTTCATCACAGCAACCATCTTCACTATATACTGTCGTCATCACAGTAACCATCTTCACTACACTTCCTGACACTCACTCTGGGTACTGTAGTATACCTGACACTCACTCTTGGTACTGTAGTATACCTGACACTCACTCTAGGTCCTGTAATATACCTGACACTCACTCTGGGTCCTGTAGTATACCTGACACTCACTCTGGGTACTGTAGTATACCTGACACTCACTCTGGGTAATGTAGTATACCTGAAACTCACTCTGGGTAATGTAGTATACCTGACACTCTGGGTACTGTAGTATACCTGACACTCCCTCAAGGTACCGGAGTATACCTGACACTCTGGGTATTGTAGTATACCTAACACTCCCTCCGGGTACTGTAGTATACCTGACACTCACTTTGGGTACTGTAGTATACCTGACACTCACTCTGGGTACTGTAGTATACCTGACACTCACTCTGTGTCCTGTAGTATACCTGACACTCACTCTGGGTCCTGTAGTATACCTGACACTCACTCTGGGTACTGTAGTATACATGACACTCTGGGTCCTGTAGTATACCTGACACTCACTCTGGGTACTGTAGTATACCTGACACTCACTCTGGGTACTGTAGTATACCTGACACTCACTCTGTGTCCTGTAGTATACCTGACACTCATTCTGGGTACTGTAGTATACCTGATACTCACTCTAGGTCCTGTAGTATACCTGACACTCACTCTGGGTACTGTAGTATACCTGACACTCTGGGTACTGTAGTATACCTGACACTCACTCTGGGTCCAGTAGCATACCTGAAACTCACTCTGGGTACTGTAGTATACCTGACACTCTGGGTACTGTAGCATACCTGACACTCACTCTGGGTACTGTAGTATACCTGACACTCTGGGTACTATAGTATACCTGACACTCACTCTGGGTCCAGTAGCATACCTGAAACTCACCCTGGGTACTGTAGTATACCTGACACTCACTCTGGGTCTTGTAGTATACCTGACACTCTGGGTCCTGTAGTATACTTGACACTCTGGGTACTGTAGCATACCTGACACTCACTCTGGGTACTGTAGTATACCTGACACTCTGGGTACTGTAGTATACCTGACACCCACTCTGGGTCCTGTAGTATACCTGACACTCACTCTGGGTATTGTAGTATACCTGACACTCTGGGTACTGTAGTATACCTGACACTCACTCTGGGTACTGTAGTATACCTGACACTCACTCTGGGTCTTGTAGTATACCTGACACTCACTCTGGGTCCTGTAGTATACCTGACACTCACTCTGGGTCTTGTAGTATACCTGACACTCACTCTGGGTCCTGTAGTATACCTGACACTCACTCTGGGTCCTGTAGTATACCTGACACTCACTCTGGTTACTGTAGTATACCTGACACTCACTCTCGGTACTGTAGTATACCTGACACTCACTCTGGGTACTGTAGTATACCTGACACTCTGGGTACTGTAGTATACCTGACACTCTGGGTACTGTAGTATACCTGACACTCACTCTGGGTACTGTAGTATACCTGACACTCACTCTGGGTATTGTAGTATACCTGACACTCTGGGTATTGTAGTATACCTGACACTCACTCTGGGTACAGTAGTATACCTGGCACTCTGGGTACTGTAGTATACCTGACACTCTGGGTACTGTAGTATACCTGACACTCTGGGTACTGTAGTATACCTGACACTCTGGGTACTGTAGTATACCTGACACTCTGGGTACTGTAGTATACCTGACACTCTGGGTACTGTAGTATACCTGACACTCTGGGTACTGTAGTATACCTGACACTCTGGGTACTGTAGTATACCTGACACTCTGGGTACTGTAGTATACCTGACACTCTGGGTACTGTAGTATACCTGACACTCTGGGTACTGTAGTATACCTGACACTCTGGGTACTGTAGTATACCTGACACTCTGGGTACTGTAGTATACCTGACACTCTGGGTACTGTAGTATACCTGACCCTCTGGGTACTGCAGTATACCTGACCTGAGCTTCCGCACAGGTCTTGACGTCATTAACTGTACTTCGCTCCATCACCCTCTCCTCCCTCTCACTAGCTTCTCTCACCTCCCTCTCACTAGCTTCCCTCACCTCCCTCTCACTAGCTTCCCTCACCTCCCTCTCTTTGCCTTCCATCGCGTCCCTCCGACTAGCTCTTTTCACTACCTACTATCACCACCACCACCCCTTCACTATAACCATCACCACCATCACCACCACCAACAGTATCACCATCACTTCCACAACCACCACCATCACTACCTTCACCACCATCATCACCCTCACTACCACCACCACCACCATCACCACCTCCACCATAACCACCATCATCACTCCCACAACCACCATCACCATCTCCACCACTATCATCACCTCCACAATGACCACCATCATCACCATCAACACCACTATCATCACCATCACCTCCTCCTCCATAACCACCATCATCACAATGACCACTATCATCACCATCACCTCCTCCACCATAACCACCATCATCACAATGACCACCATCATCACCATCAACACCACTATCATCACCATCACCACCTCCACCATAACCACTATCATCACAATGACCACTATCATCACCATCACCACCTCCACCATAACCCCCACTACCACCATCACCATCTCCACCACTATCATCACCTCCACAATGACCACTATCATCACCATCATCACCATCAACACCACTATCATCACCATCACCTCCTCCACCATAACCACCATCATCACCATCAACCATCACCACCACTATCACTATCACCACCTCCACCATAACCACCATCATCACAATGACCACCATCAACATCACTATCATCACCATCACCACCTCCACCATAACCACCATCATCACAATGACCACTATCATCACCATCACCACCACTATCACTATCACCATAACCACCATCATCTCAATGGCCACTATCATCACCACTATCATCACCATCACCTCCTCCACCATCATCACAATGACCACCATCATCACCATCAACACCACTATCATCACCATCACCACCTTCACCATAACCACCATCATCACATTGACCACCATCATCACCATCAACACCACTATCATCACCATCACCACCTCCACCATAACCACCATCATCACAATGACCACTATCATCACCATCACCACCTCCACCATAACCTCCATCATCACAATGACCACCATCATCACCACTATCATCACCATCACCATCTCCACCATAACCACCATCATCACAATGACCACCATCATCACCATCAACACCACTATCATCACCACCACTATCACCATCTCCTCCACCATAACCACCATCATCACAATGACCACCATCATCAACACCACTATCATCACCATCACCACCTCCACCATTACCACCATCATCACAATGACCACCATCATCAACACCACCACCTCCACCATAACCACCATCATCCCAATGACCATCATCAACACCAACACAACTAACACCACTACTCTCACCTATACCCTCTACCATGACTGGTTAGTATTAATATATAACCAGTTAACTATTTTATTTGTTATCTAGGATATAATTATGGCTGGACAAGTTGGGTGTGCGTGGTAGGTTACACCAGACCGGCATCATGAGCAGTGTTCCTGTCACAAGCTCCTCCTCCCTCTCCTCTCCCTCCTCCATCGACATCAACTATGCCAAGGACATGAGGAGGATCGCAAAGGCACAGGCTACTATGACCGCAAAAATGGGAGAGAAGATGGTGATCAAAAACGCAATGAGGAAGTTACCCAAGCATAGAGCTGAGGCTGTGAAGCGAGCTGTTGCTGCCGAAGAGAGATTTAAGCGTGAGGCAGCAGCATACCTCAATAATGAGGAGGTTCCCCCCCGCCACCACCCACCCCCCTCCCGCGCCCTCTACTCCTTCTGAGGAGAAAGATGTGTTATTGTTGTGTTGTGTATAGTAGCAGCTAGCCGTCACTTCCCTGGGGTTAGGGAGTTGTGCCCGGCGTGTCCAGTTAACTGCTCTTTGTATAAATGTTAAATGTTTCTTGAGTACGTAATAATAAAGTGTGTGTGTGTGTGTGAGTACTCACGTATTTGTGTCTGCTGGATCGAGCTCTAGCTCATGGACCCCTCATTTCTAGCCGATGATTGTCTAATGCAATGACTCCCGGCCTATTTCCTTATAAGAACACTGTTTTTCCCAAAAACGGTGGGTTTTCTGAGGGGAAGAGAAAACGTACGTCTGGAAGCTGATTGTAACCGCCCCAAGCTGCGCGCGCAACGAGCCGAGGTTATATAAACTCGGACGCAGACTGCGTGGCCCTCTTCCCGACAAGCCAACAGCTGCTCTCTTACAAAACGCTGCTCACTGCTGCTCAGCGAGTCGTAAACACAGAAGTTTAGCATGCTCAACTGTTCCCCCAGCATGGACCCTACACCAGTTCCTATCAACAACGACTCGGAGCAACCCGTCAGGGGCGTCCTGCCCTTCTCAACATTTAAGGTAGTGTTTGTGTTGTTGGCGCGCCGGACCAGTGTTTGTGTTGTTGGCGCGCCTGACCAGTGTTTGTCTGTGTTGGCGCGCGCGCCCCTGAAGCACGCCTGTTGGTTCAGCCTTGGTGACCAAATGCAGGTGCAGTGGACCTAGAGGGGGAGGTGACCCTCGGTGTTATAGGGCACTGGTTTTTCTCCAGTAGGTGGCTGTTATTTGAAGCACAATCGGGAGGAGGCCTGTCCACCCCCCCATCACGATATGTGATTTGGCCTTCATATCTCAGAATTTCGCATAATATTGCATTTTAAGCAAGTTTTTTTGCATTTTGTTTCGTACTAAAAATCATCGAATTTAGTAATATTTTGACGTTTATCATCCCCTTTTCCATTATGTGATTTAAACAAAATATCATCGAATTAGGCAATATTTTGCTATTTTTTCACGTTTTTGTGAATTTTCCGTTTATTGTTATTAATTCATTAAATATACGATAAAAATGATGCAAACACATAATTGATTAGAAATTAGTCTTAAATACTTCATTTTCAATCATCTATTTGTTTCTCGTTAAAATACTGAGTAAGATATTGAAAAGGGGAGAAGTTCGTTTTTTATTGCATATATCGACGTTTCAGCCGGATTAGAGTGGTTTTACGTGTACATCTTCCATCGGTAATATAAACGAAAAATCAGGAACATTTTAGTTAATTCTAATGAAAACACATTGATTTTTATCATTTGTATTGGAAACAACATTGTCATATGTCTTTTCTTGGATCTAAATAATACGAAACCTCGCTCTATGATTTGAAGTTAAAACCCTCAAATATGGTAAAATATTGACTTTTTTTTACGTTTTTTATGAAGTGTGATTTTACGTAAATTTATTCGTTTTACCAATATTTCGATACTACTTCATATTTTCAAATGATATGTGATTTGGCATTCATATCTCAGAATTTCGCAAATTTTGAATTTTTAAGAAAGTTTCTTGCATTTTGTTTCGTACTAAAAATCATCGAATTTAGCAATATTTTGACGTTTTTCATCCCCATTTCCTTTATGTGATTTAAACAAAATATCATCGAATTAGGCAATATTTTGCCATTTTTCCACGTTTTTGAGAATTTTCAGTTTATTGGTATTAATTCATTAAAATACGATAAAAATCATGCAAACACATAATTGATTAGATATTAACCTTAAATACTTCATTTTCAATCATCTATTTGTTTCTCGTTAAAATACTGAGTAAGATATTGAAAAGGGGAGAAGTTCGGTTTTTATTGCATATATCGACGTTTCAGCCGGAATAGAGCTGTTTTACGTGTACATCTTCCATCGGTAATATAAGAGGAAAATCAGGAACATTTTAGTTAATTCTAATGAAAACACATTGATTTTTATCATTTGTATTGGAAACAACATTGTCATATGTCTTTTCTTCGATCTAAATAATACGAAACCTCGCTTTATGATTCGAAGGTAAAATCCTCAAATTTGGTATAATAGTGACTTTTTTTCACGTTTTTCATGATATTACGTATATATATTCATTTTTACCAATATTTCGATACTATTTCATGTAGTGTCACGATATGTGATTTTGCCTTCATATATAAGAATTTCGCATAATATTACATTTTAAGCAAGTTTTCTTGAATTTTGTTTCGTACTAAAAATCATCAAATTTAGTAATATTTTGACGTTTATCATCCCCCTTTTCCTTTATGTGATATAAACAAAATATCATCGAATTAGGCAATATTTTGCTGTTTATCCACGTTTTTGTGAATTTTCAGTTTATTGTTATTAATTCAATAAATATACAATAAAAATGATGCAAACACATAATTGATTAGAAATTAACCTTAAATACTTTATTTTTAATCATCTATTTGTTTCTCGTTAAAATACTGAGTAAGATATTGAAAAGGGGAGAAGTTCGGTTTTATTGCATATATCGACGTTTCAGCCGGAATGGAGCGGTTTTACGTGTAATACTTCCATCGGTAATATAAACGGAAAATCAGGAACCTTTTAGTTAATTCTAATGAAAACACATTGATTTTTATCATTTGTATTGGAAACAACATTGATTTTTATCATTTGTATTGGAAACAACATTGATTTTTATCATTTGTATTGGAAACAACATTGATTTTTATCATTTGTATTGGAAACAACATTGTCATATGTCTTTTCTTGGATCTAAATAATACGAAATCTCGCTTTATGATTCGCAGTTAAAATTCTCAAATATGGTAAAATAGTGACTTTTTTCACGTTTTTTATGTAGTGTGATTTTACGTAAATATATTCGTTTTTACCAATATTTCGATACTACTTCATGTTTTCTCACGGTTAGTGATTTGGCCTTCATATCTCAGAATTTCACAAATTTTGCATTTTTAAGCAAGTTTCTTGCATTTTGTTTTGTACAAAAAATCATCGAATTTAGCAATATTTTGAGGTTCATCATCCCCTTTTCCTTTATGTGATTTAAACAAAATATCATCGAATTAGGCAATATTTTGCTGTTTTTTCACGTTTTTGTGAATTTTCCGTTCATTGTTATTAATTCATTAAATATACGATAAAAATGATGCAAACATATAATTGATTAGAAATTAGTCTTAAATACTTCATTTTCAATCATCTATTTGTTTCTCTTTAAAATACTGAGTAAGATATTGAAAAGGGGAGAAGTTCGTTTTTTATTGCATATATCGACGTTTCAGCCGGATTAGAGTGGTTTTACGTGTACATCTTCCATCGGTAATATAAACGGAAAATCAGGAACATTTTAGTTAATTCTAATGAAAACACATTGATTTTTATCATTTGTATTGGAAACAACATTGTCATATGTCTTTTCTTGGATCATCTTTTTGGTCTTTTCTAAAATCATCGAATTTAGCAATATTTTGAGGTTCATCATCCCCTTTTCCTTTTTGTGATTTAAACAAAATATCATCGAATTAGGCAATATTTTGCTGTTTTTTCACGTTTTTGTGAATTTTCCCTCTCTCTTTTTTTTCTTTTTTCTTTTCTCTCTTCATCCCTCTCTTTATCCTCTGCATCACTTTCTTGAGCCTCTGCATCATTCTCTTGAGCCTCTGCATCCCTCTCTTAAGCCTCTACATCATTCTCTTCAGCCTATGCATCAATCTCTTGTGCCTCTGAATCACTCTCTTAAGCCTCTGCATCTCTCTCTTCACCCTCTGCATCCCTCTCTGGAGCCTCAGCATCCCTCTCTTGAGCCTCTGCAGCACTCTCTTGAGCCTCTGCATCCCTCTCTTAAGCCTCTGCATCACTCTATTGAGCCTCTGCATCCCACTCTTGAACTCTTGCATCCTTCTCATGAGCCTCTGCATCCTTCTCTTGAGCCTTTGCATCACTCTCTTAAGCCTCTGCATCCCTCTCTTTAGCCTCTGCATCCCTCTCTTAAACCTCTGCATACCCCTCTCTTGAGCCTTTGCATCACTCTCTTAAGCCTCTGCAACCCTCTCTGGAGGCTCTTCATCACTGTCAAGAGCCTCTGCGTCGCTCTCTTGTGCCTCTGCATCCCTCACTTGAGCCTCTGCATCCCACTCATGAGCCTCTGCATCCGTCTTTTAAGCCTCTGCATCACTCTCTAAAGACTCTGTATCACTCTCTTGAGCCTCGGCATCACTCTCTTGAGCTCCTGTATCCATCTCTTGAGCCTCAGCATCCCTCTCATGAGCCTCTGCATCCCTCTCTTGAGCCTTTGCATCACTCTCGTAAGCCTCTGCATCCCTCTCTTGAGCCTATGTATCCCTCTCTTAAGCCTCTGCATCCCTCTCTGGAGCCTGTGCATCACTTTCAAGAGCCTCTGCGTCCCTCTTTTGTGCCTCTGCATCCCTCACTTGAGCCTCTGCATCCCTCTCATGAGCCTCTGCATCCGTCTCTTAAGGCCCTGCATCATTCTCTTCAGCCTCTGCATCACTCTCGTAAGCCTCTGAATCACTCTCTTGAGCCTCTGCATCCCTCTCTTGAGCCTCTGCATCACTCTCTTCAGCCTTTGCATCCCTCTCTTGAGCCTCTGCATTACTCTCTTGAGCCTCTACATCCGTCTCTTGACCCTCTGCATCACTCTCTTTAGCCCCTGCATCCCTATCTTGATCGTCTGCATCACTCGCTTGAGCCTCTGCATCATTCTCTTGAGCCTCTACATCCCTCTCTTAAGCCTCTACATCATTCTTTGGAGCCTCTGCATCCCTCTCTGGAGCCTCAGCACCCCTCTCTTGAGCCTCAGCAGCACTCTCTTGAGACTCTTCATCATTTTCTTGTGCCTCTGCATTCCTCTCTTAAGCCTCTGCTTCACTCTCTTGAGCCTTTGCATCCCTCTCTTAAGCCTCTGCATCACTCTCTTGAGCCTCTGCATCCCTCTCTTGAACTCCTGCATCCTTCTCTTGAGCCTTTGCATCACTATCTTAAGCCTATGCATCCCTCTCTTGAGCCTCTGCTTCCCTCTCTTGAGCCTCTGCATCCCTCTCCTGAGCCTCTGCATCCCTCTCTTGAGCCTCTGCATCCCTCTCTTAAGCCTCTGCATCACTCTCTTAAGTCTCTGCATCACTCTCCTAATCCTCTGAATCACTCTCTTGAGCCTGGCTCGTAAGCCTTAAGCCCCCCTGCAGTTTTCAAAACATCTCAAACATCCAAAATTCGAGCCACGCTTGAGCCAAATTTTGGATCCAAATTGTGGCTCTCTGCCAATATTCGCAGCTTGAAATTTCAAATTTTTATACCGAAAATATGCCAATTACGGATAGCGGCGATGGATCACATTTTGCCCAACCCTCCCTCCAGTTTTTAAAATATCCCAAACATCCCAAATTCGACCCTGGAGCCTTATTTTGGAGCCAAATTATGGCTCTCTGCACATATTCGCAGTTTGAAATTACGAATCTTTATACCAAAAATATGTCAATTACTGAGAGCGGCGATAGGTCACATTTTGCCCAAACCCCCCACCCCCCTGCAGTTTTCAAAATATCCCAAACATCCCAAATTCGAAGCTTGAGCCATATTTTGGAGCCAAATTCTGGCTTTCTGCACGTATTCGCTGTTTGAAATTACGTCTTTTTATACCGAAAATATGCCAATTACTGAGAGCAGCGATGGGTCACATTTTGCCAAAACCCTCCCCTGCAGTTTTCAAAATGTCGCAAACAACCCAAATTCCACCTTTGCGGCATATTTTGGAGCGAAATTCAGGCTCTCTGCGCGTATTCGCAGTTTGAAATAATGAATTTTTAAACCGAAAATATACCAATTACTTAGAGCAACGATGGATCACATTCTGCCCAAACCCTCCGTGCAGTTTTCAAAATATCGAAAACATCCCATATTATACCCTTGAACCATATTTTCTAGCCAAATTCTGGCTTTCTGCACGTTTTCGGAGTTTGAAATAACGACTTTTTATACCGAAAATATGTCTATTACTGAAAGCAGCGATAGCTCACATTTTGCCCAAACCCACCAGTCAGTTTTCATAATAACCCAAGCATCCCAAATTCAACCCTTGAGCCATATTTTTGTGCCAAATTCTGGCTCTCTGCACGTATTCGCATTTTGAAATTACAACTTTTTAAACCGAAAATATGCCAGTTACTGAAAGCGGCGATGGGTTACATTTTGCCCAAACCCTCTCTGCAGTTTTCAAAATATCTCAAACATCCCCAATTCGACGCTTGAGCCATATTTTGGAGCCAAATTCTGGCTCTCTGCACGTATTCACAGTTTGAAATTACGACTTTTTAAACCGAAAATATGCCAATTACTGAAAGCTGCGATGGATCACATTCTGCACAAACCCTCCCTGCAGTTTTCAAAATATCCTAAACATCCCAAATTCAAAGCTTGTGCCATATTTTGGAGCTAAATTCTGGCTCTCTGCACGTATTTGCAGTTTGAAGCTATGAATTTTTATACCGAAAATATGCCAATTACGGAGAGCAGCAATGGATCACATTTTACCCAAACCCCCTTTTTGCAGTTTTCAAAATATCGCAAACATCCCAAATTCCACCCTTGCGGCATATTTTGGAGCGAAGTTCTGGCTCTCTGCACGTATTCGCAGTTTTAAATGAGGAATTTTTCTACCGAAAATATACCAATTACTTAGAGCAGCGATGGATCACATTTTGCCCAAACCCTCCGTGCAGTTTTCAAAATATCCAAAAAATCCCAAGTTCGACACTTGAGCCATATTTTCTAGTGAGGCTGAAGAGAGTGATGCAGAGGCTCTAGAGAGTGATGCAGAGGCTCAAGAGAGTGATGCAGAGGCTCAGGAGAGTGATGCAGAGGATCAAGAGAGTGATGCAGAGGCTCGAGAGAGTGATGAAGAGGCTTCAAGAGAGGGATTCAGAGGCTTACGAGAGTGATGCAGAGGCTGAAAAGAGAGCGTTGCAGAGGCTCAAGAGAGGGATGCAGAGGCTCAAGAGAGTGATGCAGAGGCTTAAGAGAGTGATGCAAAGGCTTAAGAGAGGGATGCAGAGGCTCAAGAGAGGGATGCAAAGGCTCAAGAGAGGGATGCAGAGGATCAAGAGAGGGAAGCAGAGGCTAACGAGAGTGATGCAGGGACTGAAGAGAGTGATGCAGAGGCTCTAGAGAGTGATGCAGAGGTTCAAGAGAGTGATGCAGAGGCTCAGGAGAGTGATGCAGAGGATCAAGAGAGTGATGCAGAGGCTCGAGAGAGTGATGCAGAGGCTTCAAGAGAGAGATTCAGAGGCTTAAGAGAGTGATGCAGAGGCTGAGGAGAGTGTTGCAGAGGCTCAAGAGAGGGATGCAGAGGCTCAAGAGAGTGATGCAGAGGCTCAAGAGAGTTATGCAGAGGGTCAAGAGAGTGATGCAGAGGCTCAAGAGAGAGATGCAGAGGCTTAAGAGAAAGAGGCAGAGGCTCAAGAGAGTGATGCAGAGGCTCAAGATAGTGATGCAGAGGCTCAAGGGAGTGATGCAGAGGCTTAAGAGAGGGATGCAGAGTCTCAAGAGAGGGATGTAGAGGCTGAAAAGAGTGATGCAGAGGCTGAAAAGAGTGATGCAGAGGCTCAAGAGAGGGATGCAGAGGCTGAAGAGAGTGATGCAGAGGCTCTTGAGAGTGACGCAGAGGCTCAAGAGAGGGATGCAGAGGCTTGAGAGGGTGATGCAAAGGCTCATGTGAGGGATGCAGAACTCCTGAGAGGGATGCAGGAATTCAAGAGAGGGATGCTTTGGTTTAAGCGAGTGATGTAAAGGCACAAGAGAGAGATGCAGAGGCTCCTGAGAGGGATGCAGAGGCTAAAGTGAGGGATGCAGAGGCTTACGAGAGTGATGCAGAGGCTTAAGAGAGTGATGCAGAGGCTGAGGAGAGTGTTGCAGAAGCTCAAGAGAAGGATGCAGAGGCTCAAGAGAGTGATGCAGAGGCTCAAGAGAGTTATGCAGAGGGTCAAGAGAGGGATGCAGAGGATCAAGAGAGGGAAGCAGAGGCTAACGAGAGTGATGCAGGGACTGAAGAGAGTGATGCAGAGGCTTACGAGAGTGATGCAGATGATCAAGAGAGAGATGCAGAGGCTTAAGAGAAGGATGCAGAGGCTCAAGAGAGTGATGCAGAGGCTCAAGATAGTGACATATTTTCGGTAAAAAAATTTGTAATTTCAAACTGCGAATATTTGGAGAGAGCCAGTATTTGGCTCCAAAATATGGCTCAAGGGACGAATTTGAGATGTTTGGGCTCTTTTGAAAACTGCAGGGAGGGTTACGGCAAAATGTGACCCATCACTGCTTTCAGTAATTGGCATATTTTCAGAATAAAAAGTCGTTATTTCAAAATGTGAATACGTGCAGAGAGCCAGAATTTAGCTCCAAAATATGATTCAAGGGTCGAATTTGGGATGTTTGGGATATTTTAAAAACTGCAGGGAGGGTTTGGTCATAATGTGATCCATCGCCGCTTTCCGTAATTGGCATATTTTCAGTATAAAAAGTCATAATTTCAAACTGCGAATAGGTGCAGAGAGCCAGAATTTGGCTCCAAAATATGGCTCAAGGGTCGAATTTGGGATGTTTGGAATATTTGAAAATTGCAAGGGGGGTTTTGGCAAAATGTGACGCAACGCTACTTTCAGTAATTGGCATATTTTCAGTATAAAAAGTCGTAATTTCAAACTTGGAATACGTGCAGAGAGCCAAAATTTGGCTTCAAAATAAGGCTCCAGGGTCGAATTATGGATGTTTGGAATATTTTGAAAACTGCAGGGGGGTGGTTTGGGCAAAATGTGACCTATCGCTGCTCTCAGTATTAAACATATTTTCGGTATAAAAATTCGTAATTTCAAACTGCGAATATTTGGAGAGAGCCAGTATTTGGCTCCAAAATATGATTCAAGGGTCGAATTTGGGATGTTTGGGATATTTTAAAAACTGCAGGGAGGGTTTGGTCATAATGTGATCCATCGCAGCTGTCAGTAATTGGCATATTTTCAGTATAAAAGTCGTAATTTCAAACTGCGAATACGGGCAGAGAACCAGAATTTGGCTCCAAAATATGGATCAAGGGTCGAATTTGGGATGTTTGGGATATTTTAAAAACTGCAGGTAGGGTTTGGGCAAAATGTGATCCTTGCTGCTCTCCGTAATTGGCATATTTTCGGTATAAAAGTTCAAAAAATCAAACTGCGAATACGTGCTGAGAGTCAGAATTTGGCTCCAAAGTATGGCTCAATGGACGAATTTGGGATGTTTGGGCTATTTTGAAAACAAATTGCAAGAAACTTGATAAAATGCAAAATTTGCGAAATTCTGAGATATGAAGGCCAAATCACATATCATGAGAAAACATGAAGTAGTATCGAATAATTGGTAAAAACGAATATATTTACGTAAAATCACACTACATAAAAAACGTGAAAAAATTCACTATTTTACAATATTTGAGGATTTTAACTTCAAATCATAGAGCGAGGTTTCGTATTATTTAGATCCAAAAAAAGACATATGACAATGATGTTTCCAATACAAATGATAAAAATCAATGTGTTTTCATTGGAATTAACTAAAATGTTCCTGATTTTCCGTTTATATTACCGATGGAAGATGTACATGTAAAACCGCTCCAATCCGGCTGAAACGTCTATATATGCAATAAAAACATAACTTCTCCCCTATTCAATATCTTACTCAATATTTTAACGAGAAACAAATAGTTGATTGAAAATGAAGTATTTAAGGTTAATTTGTAATCAATTATGTGTTTGCATCATTTTTATCGTATATTTAATGAATTAATAACAATAAACGGAAAATTCACATAAACGTTGAAAAACGGTAGAATCTTGCCTAATTCGACGATATTTTGTTTAAATAACATAAAGGAAAAGGGGATGATAAACGTGAAAATATTGCTAAATTCGATGATTTTTCGTACGAAACAAAATGCAAGAAAACTTGCTTAAAATGCAATATTATGCGAAATTCTGAGATTTGAAGGCCAAATCACATATCGTGATACTATATGAAATAGTATCGAAATATTGGTAAAAATGAATATATTTACGTAATATCAAACTATTTGAAAAACGTGAAAAAGTCACTATTATACCAAATTTGAGGATTTTTACTTCGAATCATGAAGCGAGGTTTCGTATTAATTAGATCCAAGAAAAGACATATGACAATGTTGTTTCCAATACAAATGATAAAAATGAATGTGTTTTCATTAGAATTAACTAAAATGTTCCTGATTTTCCGTTTATATTACCGATGGAAGATGTACACGTAAAACCGCTCTATTCCGGCTGAAAAGTCGATATATGCAAGAAAAACCAAACTTCTCCCTTTTTCAATATCTTACTCAGTATTTTAACGAGAAACAAATAGATGATTGAAAATAAAGTATTTAAGGTTATTATCTAATCAATTATGTGTTTGCTTCATTTTTATTGTATATATAATGAATTAATACTAATAAACTAAAAATTCACAAAAACGTTGAAAAACGCAAAATATTGCCTAATTCGATGATTTTTTGTTTAAATCACAAAGGAAGTGGGGATGATAAACGTCAAATTATTGCACAATTCGATGATTTTTTGTACAAAACAAATTGCAAGAAACTTTATAAAATGCAAAATTTGCGAAATTCTGAGATATGAAGGCCAAATCACATATCGTGAGAAAACATGAAGTATCGAATAATTGGTAAAAACGAATATATTTACGTAAAATCATACAACATAAAAAACGAGAAAAAAGTCACTATTTTACCATATTTGAGGATTTTACCTTCAAATCATAGAGCGAGGTTTCGTATTATTTAGATCCAAAAAAAGACATGACAATGTTGTTTCCAATACAAATGATAAAAATCAATGTGTTTTCATTAGAATTAACTAAAATGTTCCTGATTTCCCGTTTATATTACCGATGGAAGATGTACACGTAAAACCGCTCTAATCCGGCTGAAACGTCCATATATGCAATAAAAACAGAACTTCTCCCCTTTTTAATATCTTACTCGGTATTTTAACGAGAAACAAATAGTTGATTGAAAATTAAGTATTTAAGGTTAATTTCGAATCAATTATGTGTTTGCATCATTTTTATCTTATATTTAATGAATTAATAACAATAAACGGAAAATTCACAAAAACGTGGAAGAACGGTAAAATCTTGCTTATATCGATGATACTTTGTTTAAATCACATAAACGACAAGGGGATGATAAACGTGAAAATATTGCTATATTCGATGATTTTTCGTACGAAACAAAATGCAAGAAAACTTGCTTAAAATGCAATATTATGCGAAATTCTGAGATTTGAAGGCCAAATCACATATCGTGATACTATATGAAATAGTATCGAAATATTGGTAAAAATGAATATATTTACGTAATATCAAACTACATGAAAAACGTGAAAAAAGTCACTATTATACCAAATATGAGGATTTTAACTTCGAATCATGAGGCGAGGTTTCGTATTATTTAGATCCAAGAAAAGACATATGACAATGTTGTTTCCAATACAATGATAAAAATCAATGTGTTTTCATTAGAATTAACTAAAATGTTCCTGATTTTCCGTTTATATTACCGATGGAAGATGTACACGAAAAACCGCTCTATTCCGGCTGAAAAATCGATATATGCAATAAAAACCGAACTTCTCCCCTTTTCAATATCTTACTCAGTATTTTAACGAGAAACAAATAGATGATTGAAAATGAAGTATTTAAGGTTATTATCTAATCAATTATGTGTTTGCATCATTTTTATTGCATATTTATTGAATTAATAACAATAAACTGAAAATTCACAAAAACGTGGAAAAACGGCAAAATATTGCCTAATTCGATGATATTTTGTTTATATCACATAAAGGAAAAGGGGTGGGGATGATAATCGTCAAAATATTACTAAATTCGATGATTTTTAGTACGAAACAAAATGCAAGAAAACTTGCTTAAAATGCAATATTATGCGAAATTCTGAGATTTGAAGGCTAAATCACATATCGTGATACTACATGAAATAGTATCGAAATATGGGTAAAAAAATGAATATATTTACGTAATATCAAACTAAATGATGAACGTGAAAAAGTCACTATTATACCAAATTTGATGATTTTAACTTCGAATCATAGAGCGAGGTTTCGTATTATATAGATCCAAGAAAAGACATATGAAAATGTTGTTTCCAATACAAATGATAAAAATCAATGTGTTTTCATTAGAATTAACTAAAATGTTCCTGATTTTCAGTTTATATTACCGATGGAAGATGTACACGTATAACCACTCTATTCCGGTTGAAAAGTCGATCTATGCAATAAAAACCGAACTTCTCCCCTTTTCAATATCTTACTCAGTACTTTAACGACAAACAAATAGATGATTGAAAATAAAGTATTTAAGGTTATTATCTAATCAATTATGTATTTGCATCATTTTTATTGTATATTTAATGAATTAATACTAAAAAACTGAAAATTCACAAAAACGTGGAAAAACGACAAATAATGCCATATTCGATGATATTTTGTTTAAATCACATAAAGGAAATGGGGATGATAAATGTCAAAATATTGCAAAATTCGATGATTTTTAGTACAAAACAAAATGCAAGAAACTTGATAAAAATTCAAAATTTGCGAAATTCTGAGATATGAAGGCCAAATCACATATCGTGGGAAAACATGAAGTAGTATCGAATAATTGGTAAAAACGAATGTATTTACGTAAAATCACACTAAATAAAAAACGTGAAAAAAGTCACTATTTTACCATATTTGAGGACTTTAACTTCAAATCATAGAGCGAGGTTTCGTATTATTTAGATCCAAAAAAAAAACATATGTCAATGTTGTTTCCAATACAAATGATAAAAATCAATGTGTTTTCATTAGAATTAACTAAAATGTTCCTGATTTTCCGTTTATATTACCGATGGAAGCTGTACACGTAAAACCGCTCTAATCTGGCTGAAACGTCGATATATGCAATAAAAACAGAACTTCTCCCATTTCAATATCTTACTCAGTATTTTAACGAGAAACAAATAGTTGATTGAAAATGAAGTATTTAAGGTTAATTTGTAATCAATTATGTGTTTGCATCATTTTATTTATTTTCTCTGGAGCCTTAGCATCCCTCTCTTGATCCTCTGCATCACTCTCTTGAGCCTCTGCATCATTCTCTTGAGCCTCTGCATCCCTCTCTTAAGCCTCTACATCATTCTCTTCAGCCTATGCATCAATCTCTTGAGCCTCTGAATCACTCTCTTAAGCCTCTGCATCTCTCTCTTCACCCTCTGCATCCCTCTATGGAGCCTCAGCATCCCTCTCTTGAGCCTCTGCAGCACTCTCTTGAGCCTCTTCTTCATTCTCTTGAGCCTCACCATCACTCTCTTGACCCTCTGCATCCCTCTCTTAAGCGTCTGCATCACTCTCTTGAGCCTCTGCATCCCACTCTTAAACTCCTGAATACCTCTCATGAGCCTCTGCATCCCTCTCTTGAGCCTTTGCATCACTCTCTTAAGCCTCTGCATCCCTCTCTTTAGCCTCTGCATCCCTCTCTTTAGCCTCTGCATCCCTCTCTTAAGCCTCTGCATCCCTCTCTTGAGCCATTGCATCACTCTCTTAAGCCTCTGCATCCCTCTCTGGAGCCTCTGCATTACTCTCAAGAGCTTCTGAGTCCCTCTCTTGTGCCTCTGCATCCCTCACTTTAGCCTCTGCATCCCACTCCTTAGCCTCTTCATCCGCCTTTTAAGCCTCTGCATCACTCTCTTAAGCCTCTGCATCACTCTCGTAGGCCTCTGAATCACTCTCTTGAGCCTCTGCATCACTCTCGTAAGCCTCTGAATCACTCTCTTGAGCCTCTGCATCTCTCTCTTGAGCTCCTGCATCCATCTCTTGAGCCTCTGCATCCCTCTCATGAGCCTCTGCATCCCTCTCTTGAGCCTTTGCATCACTCTCTTAAGCCTCTGCATCCCTCTCTTGAGCCTCTGCATCCCTCTCTTATGGCTCTGCATCCCTCTCTTGAGCCTTTGCATCACTCTCTTAAGCCTCTGCATCCCTCTCTGGAGCCTCTGCATCACTTCCAAGAGCCTCTGCGTCCCTCTCTTGTGCCTCTGCATCCCTCACTTGAGCCTCTGCATCCCACTCATGAGCCTCTGCATCCGTCTTTTAAGCCTCTGCATCACTCTCTAAAGACTCTGCATCACTCTCTTGAGCCTCGGCATCACTCTCTTGAGCTCCTGTATCCATCTCTTGAGCCTCAGCATCCCTCTCATGAGCCTCTGCATCCCTCTCTTGAGCCTTTGCATCACTCTCGTAAGCCTCTGCATCCCTCTCTTGAGCCTATGTATCCCTCTCTTAAGCCTCTGCATCCCTCTCTGGAGCCTGTGCATCACTTTCAAGAGCCTCTGCGTCCCTCTTTTGTGCCTCTGCATCCCTCACTTGAGCCTCTGCATCCCTCTCATGAGCCTCTGCATCCGTCTCTTAAGGCCCTGCATCATTCTCTTCAGCCTCTGCATCACTCTCGTAAGCCTCTGAATCACTCTCTTGAGCCTCTGCATCCCTCTCTTGAGCCTCTGCATCACTCTCTTCAGCCTTTGCATCCCTCTCTTGAGCCTCTGCATTACTCTCTTGAGCCTCTACATCCGTCTCTTGACCCTCTGCATCACTCTCTTTAGCCCCTGCATCCCTATCTTGATCGTCTGCATCACTCGCTTGAGCCTCTGCATCATTCTCTTGAGCCTCTACATCCCTCTCTTAAGCCTCTACATCATTCTCTGGAGCCTCTGCATCCCTCTCTGGAGCCTCAGCACCCCTCTCTTGAGCCTCAGCAGCACTCTCTTGAGACTCTTCATCATTTTCTTGTGCCTATGCATTCCTCTCTTAAGCCTCTGCTTCACTCTCTTGAGCCTTTGCATCCCTCTCTTAAGCCTCTGCATCACTCTCTTGAGCCTCTGCATCCCTCTCTTGAACTCCTGCATCCTTCTCTTGAGCCTTTGCATCACTATCTTAAGCCTATGCATCCCTCTCTTGAGCCTCTGCTTCCCTCTCTTGAGCCTCTGCATCCCTCTCCTGAGCCTTTGCATCCCTCTCTTGAGCCTCTGCATCCCTCTCTTAAGCCTCTGCATCACTCTCTTAAGTCTCTGCATCACTCTCCTAATCCTCTGAATCACTCTCTTGAGCCTGGCTCGTAAGCCTTAAGCCCCCCTGCAGTTTTCAAAACATCTCAAACATCCAAAATTCGAGCCACGCTTGAGCCAAATTTTGGATCCAAATTGTGGCTCTCTGCCAATATTCGCAGCTTGAAATTTCAAATTTTTATACCGAAAATATGCCAATTACGGATAGCGGCGATGGATCACATTTTGCCCAACCCTCCCTCCAGTTTTTAAAATATCCCAAACATCCCAAATTCGACCCTGGAGCCTTATTTTGGAGCCAAATTATGGCTCTCTGCACATATTCGCAGTTTGAAATTACGAATCTTTATACCAAAAATATGTCAATTACTGAGAGCGGCGATAGGTCACATTTTGCCCAAACCCCCCACCCCCCTGCAGTTTTCAAAATATCCCAAACATCCCAAATTCGAAGCTTGAGCCATATTTTGGAGCCAAATTCTGGCTTTCTGCACGTATTCGCTGTTTGAAATTACGTCTTTTTATACCGAAAATATGCCAATTACTGAGAGCAGCGATGGGTCACATTTTGCCAAAACCCTCCCCTGCAGTTTTCAAAATGTCGCAAACAACCCAAATTCCACCTTTGCGGCATATTTTGGAGCGAAATTCAGGCTCTCTGCACGTATTCGCAGTTTGAAATAATGAATTTTTAAACCGAAAATATACCAATTACTTAGAGCAACGATGGATCACATTCTGCCCAAACCCTCCGTGCAGTTTTCAAAATATCGAAAACATCCCATATTATACCCTTGAACCATATTTTCTAGCCAAATTCTGGCTTTCTGCACGTTTTCGGAGTTTGAAATAACGACTTTTTATACCGAAAATATGTCTATTACTGAAAGCAGCGATAGCTCACATTTTGCCCAAACCCACCAGTCAGTTTTCATAATAACCCAAGCATCCCAAATTCAACCCTTGAGCCATATTTTTGAGCCAAATTCTGGCTCTCTGCACGTATTCGCATTTTGAAATTACAACTTTTTAAACCGAAAATATGCCAGTTACTGAAAGCGGCGATGGGTTACATTTTGCCCAAACCCTCTCTGCAGTTTTCAAAATATCTCAAACATCCCCAATTCGACGCTTGAGCCATATTTTGGAGCCAAATTCTGGCTCTCTGCACGTATTCACAGTTTGAAATTACGACTTTTTAAACCGAAAATATGCCAATTACTGAAAGCTGCGATGGATCACATTCTGCACAAACCCTCCCTGCAGTTTTCAAAATATCCTAAACATCCCAAATTCAAAGCTTGTGCCATATTTTGGAGCTAAATTCTGGCTCTCTGCACATATTTGCAGTTTGAAGCTATGAATTTTTATACCGAAAATATGCCAATTACGGAGAGCAGCAATGGATCACATTTTACCCAAACCCCCTTTTTGCAGTTTTCAAAATATCGCAAACATCCCAAATTCCACCCTTGCGGCATATTTTGGAGCGAAGTTCTGGATCTCTGCACGTATTCGCAGTTTTAAATGAGGAATTTTTCTACCGAAAATATACCAATTACTTAGAGCAGCGATGGATCACATTTTGCCCAAACCCTCCGTGCAGTTTTCAAAATATCCAAAAAATCCCAAGTTCGACACTTGAGCCATATTTTCTAGTGAGGCTGAAGAGAGTGATGCAGAGGCTCTAGAGAGTGATGCAGAGGCTCAAGAGAGTGATGCAGAGGCTCAGGAGAGTGATGCAGAGGATCAAGAGAGTGATGCAGAGGCTCGAGAGAGTGATGAAGAGGCTTCAAGAGAGGGATTCAGAGGCTTACGAGAGTGATGCAGAGGCTGAAAGAGAGCGTTGCAGAGGCTCAAGAGAGGGATGCAGAGGCTCAAGAGAGTGATGCAGAGGCTTAAGAGAGTGATGCAAAGGCTTAAGAGAGGGATGCAGAGGCTCAAGAGAGGGATGCAAAGGCTCAAGAGAGGGATGCAGAGGATCAAGAGAGGGAAGCAGAGGCTAACGAGAGTGATGCAGGGACTGAAGAGAGTGATGCAGAGGCTCTAGAGAGTGATGCAGAGGTTCAAGAGAGTGATGCAGAGGCTCAGGAGAGTGATGCAGAGGATCAAGAGAGTGATGCAGAGGCTCGAGAGAGTGATGCAGAGGCTTCAAGAGAGGGATTCAGAGGCTTAAGAGAGTGATGCAGAGGCTGAGGAGAGTGTTGCAGAGGCTCAAGAGAGGGATGCAGAGGCTCAAGAGAGTGATGCAGAGGCTCAAGAGAGTTATGCAGAGGGTCAAGAGAGTGATGCAGAGGCTCAAGAGAGAGATGCAGAGGCTTAAGAGAAAGATGCAGAGGCTCAAGAGAGTGATGCAGAGGCTCAAGATAGTGATGCAGAGGCTCAAGGGAGTGATGCAGAGGCTTAAGAGAGGGATGCAGAGTCTCAAGAGAGGGATGTAGAGGCTCAAAAGAGTGATGCAGAGGCTGAAAAGAGTGATGCAGAGGCTCAAGAGAGGGATGCAGAGGCTGAAGAGAGTGATGCAGAGGCTCTTGGAGAGTGACGCAGAGGCTCAAGAGAGGGATGGCAGAGGCTTGAGAGGGTGATGCAAAGGCTCATGTGAGGGATGCAGAACTCCTGAGAGGGATTGCAAGGAGTTCAGAGAGGGGATGCTTTGGTTTAAGCGAGTGATGTAAAGGCACAAGAGAGAGATGCAGAGGCTCCTGAGAGGGATGCAGAGGCTAAAGTTGAGGGATGCAGAGGCTTACGAGAGTGATGCAGATGCTTTAAGAGAGTGATGCAGAGGCTGAGGAGAGTGTTGCAGAAGCTCAAGAGAAGGATGCAGAGGCTCAAGAGAGTGATGCAGAGGCTCAAAGAGAGTTATGCAGAGGGTCAAGAGAGGGATGCAGAGGATCAAGAGAGGGAAGCAGAGGCTAACGAGAGTGATGCAGGGACTGAAGAGAGTGATGCAGAGGCTTACGAGAGTGATGCAGAGGCTTACGAGAGTGATGCAGATGATCAAGAGAGAGATGCAGAGGCTTAAGAGAAGGATGCAGAGGCTCAAGAGAGTGATGCAGAGGCTCAAGATAGTGACATATTTTCGGTAAAAAAATTTGTTAATTCAAACTGCGAATATTTGGAGAGAGCCAGTATTTGGCTCCAAAATATGGCTCAAGGGACGAATTTGAGATGTTTGGGCTCTTTTGAAAACTGCAGGGAGGGTTACGGCAAAATGTGACCCATCACTGCTTTCAGTAATTGGCATATTTTCAGAATAAAAAGTCGTTATTTCAAAATGT